>NC_092752.1:3750764-3930764 GCF_047496795.1 Chiloscyllium punctatum
CCCGTGTGTCCATGCGTCTGACTAAATGCCTCTTAAAGGGTAGCAATCATTTCTACCTCTCCCTCTCCCACTCCACTCCACTGGCAGCACCTTCCAGACTCTATAAAGACAAACTCATCTCATTTAAACTTTCCCCCTCTCGCCTTAAACCAACCGCCCCCTAGTGAGAAACTGTATACAGTATGAGCAGGTACAAAAAGAGTTAAATTCAGGGTTGTGTAACAAAGACTCAGTGAGCATAACTTTGACCAGATAAGAATTTGTAGTAAACAATGAGGTTCTGGAGGCAAAGGCAGTGGGTTAATGAGGTGAAAAAGCATTCATTATGTAAGTCAAAAATCACACAACACCAGGTTATAGTCCAACAGGTTTATTTGGAAACACTAGCTTTCGGAGCGACGCTCCTTCATCAGGTGGTTGTGGAGTTAAGATCATAAGACACAATTTATAACAAATGTTTTTTGTTATATGTTGTGTGTCCTATGGACTAGTACTCCACAACCACCTGATGAAGGAGCAGCACTCCGTAAACCAATGCTTCCCAATAAACCTGTTAGACTATAACCTGGTGTTGTGTGATTTTTAACTTTGTCCATCCCAGTCCAACACCAGCATCTCCAAATCATGTTCATTATGTGAAGCCAGTTAACAAGGTTAAGAACCTCCATTGTATAACACCAGATGGTATAATCTTAACTGTTGATGCTCGCTGATTGTAATGGTCACCCAATCAATACAGGTGTTGCCTTATTTGGAGGCTGCTCCCTATAAGTGACTATATAATTCATTAAGAATCTGCTGTTCGAGAGAAGACAAGAACTCATGTCCCTGTGCACGTGAGTGATCATTCTGTCTCCCTCCAGCGCCCGGGATAAAGATGAAGGAGGTAAAACTATAGTGTCTCTGAGCATTTGGCTTTAACTGATACAGAGGTAGAGAAACGGGATGACACTAGTATTATACAGTATCCTGAACTAAGCAAAATAATGACATAAAAATGAGAATTTAATTTTTTTTGTATATGCTACAGATACTCTTAACTACACAAATTTGACTTCAAAATGAATTGTATAATTTCGTTGAACACATGACGACCCAATCTAGCCAGCTGATCAACTGGAGTGATTTTCAACTCAATAGCTTAAATGAGTTTGCATAAACTTTGGAAAAGTCCCCTTGTGGGACCTGCTCTTTGTGGGGAGAAAGGATAAAGTATTCTGTGATTGCAGTGTTTCACCTGTTTTTGTTTTTGTGGTTGTATTTGACTGCAGCCACGTTCGGAAGTCTAACACTAATCCCCAGGGCAAATATTCTGACACATCTCCTGACAGGTCCAGGCAGGAGCCATCTCTGGGTTTATGAAGCCAGATTAACACTGTGTACTCTGCTACTAATATGCTCCCAGATTACAGGTGACCAATAGTTAGTATTTCACGTTTTTAACCAATTTGTGTGTCAGTTATGCCTCAGTGGGCAGCACTTGACTCAGTCACAAGGTTCTGGGTTCAATTGTCCCTCCAGGGTTTGGTCTGAACCTGCAGTCCTGAGGGAATGCTGCTCTGTCGGAGGTGCTATTTTTACAGGTGAAACATTAGCTGGAAACACTCTCTCCGGTGGATGTAAATGATCCCATGGCTCAATGTTGTTGGGGAGCAGGTCAGTTCCCCTGGCGACCTGGCCCATTGTTTGTTTATCCTTCAATTGGCATCACAGACACAGATTGTCAGCTCGACCTTGCTGTTCCGAGGAGCTTGCATAGTCTTTCCCGTCTTACTTCAGAGGCTGTACTTAAAAAGAAATGTCATTGGCTGTAAAATGCTGAGTTGTGTAATGTTACAAATCACACGACACCAGGTTATAGTCTAACAGGTTTGTTTGGAAGCACTAGCTTTCGGAGCGCTGCTGTGGATGTGACAGGCACTGAATAATTTCATGTTTCTGTTGGTGTTTGTAAAAGGCATTTGGATTTCAGTTTGTGTTTTAAGTATCAGTGGTAGATGAGTAGGTGGTGATTCTGGACGATAGGATTTACATGCGTTTGGAGAGGGAAGGATTGGTTAGGGCTAGTTGGCATGGTATTGTGTGAGGGAGATTGTGTCTCCCAAACTTGGTTAAGTTTTTTTAATGAAACAACAAAGAAGATTGAAGAGGGCAGAGTGGTAGATGTTTTTTACCTGGAATTTAGTAAAGCCTTTGACAAGGTTCCACATGGTCGATTAAACTAGTAAAGTTAGATCACAGGGATTCGGGGTGAGCTAGCCATTGGATACAAAATTAACTTAATGGCAGGAGATGGAGGGTGGTTTTTCAGACTGAGGCCTGTGACCAGCGGGGTTCCACAAGGATCAGTTCTAGTTCACTTTTTGTTTGTGATGAGATTTGGATGAGATTGTAGGAGGCATGGTTAGTAGGTTTGCAGGTGTCACCAAAATTGGTGGCATAGTGGACAGTGAAGAAGGTTATTTTAAGACTGCAAAGTGATCTTGATCAGTTGGGTCAATGGGCTGAGGAGTAGCAGATGGCGTTTAATTTGGATAAATGTGAGGTATTGCATTTTGGTAAAACCAACAAGAGCAGGGCTTATACAATGAATGGGAGGTGTGATGCTGCTGTTCCTTTAACAAGGTTACATTGTCCTTTTTTTTTGTCAGAGATGTTGTAAAAGTCACAGGTTAAGGGTTTCCATGGATTTTAGGGCTAGTTTGTTTACAGCTAACAGATACTGGCTCAGGAAAAAGGCTTTCAGGTTTTTAAAAAAAAGGGGAGTGGCCAGTTCTCACAGCTCAGCTTATCTCTGGTTTGGTTTGAACATAGGAAAGTACAGCACAGTACAGGCCCTTCAGCCCTCATTGTTGTGCCAACCTTTTATCCTACTCTATAGTCAAACTAACCTACATATTCTTCATTTTATGTCATCCACGTGCCTATCCAAGTGTCGTTTAAATATCCCTAATGTATCTGACTCTACTACCATTGCTGGCAGTACATTCCACGCACTCGTCACTCTCTGTCTAAAGAACCGACCTCTAACATCTCCCAAAACCTTCCTCCAGTCACCTTTAAAATTATTCCCCTTGTGATAGCTATTTCTGCCCTAGGAAAAAGACTCTGACTATCCACTCTATCTATGCCTCTCATCATCTTGTACAACTCTATCAAGTCGCCTCTTATCCTTCTTCCCTCTAATGAGAAAAGCTTTAGCTCCCTCAACCTTCATAAGACATGCCCTGCAGGGCACTCAACATCCTGGTAAATCTCCTCTGCACCCTCTCTAAAGCTTCCACATCCTTCCTATATTGAGGCAACCAAAGCTGAACACAATATTGCAACTGTGGTCTAACCAAGTCTCTAGAGAGCTGCAGCATAATGTTGCGGCTCTTAAACTCAGTCCCCCTGCTAATGAAAGCCAACACACCATACGTCTTCTTAATGACCCTATTGGGTGGCAACTTTAAGGGATCTATGGACATGGATTCCAAGATCCCTCTGTTCCTCCACACTGCCAAGAATCCTGCCTTTAGCCTTGTATTCTGCATTCAAATCTGCCATTTCTCAGCCCAGTTCTGCATCCTATCAATGTCCCGTTGCAACCTACAACAGCCCTCAACACTATGACTCACTCCACCAACCTTCGTGTCATCAGCAATCTTACTAACCCATCCTTCCACTTCCTCATCCAAGTCCTTTATAAAAATCACAAAGAGCAGAGGTTCTAGAACAGATCCCTGCAGAACACCACTGGTCACCGAGCTCCAGGCTGAATAATTTCCATCTACTACCACTCTCTGTCTTCTATGGGCCAGCCAATTCTGTATCTAGACAGACAGGTTTCCCTCTATCCCATGCCTCCTTACTTTCTGAATGAGCCTAGCATGAGGAACCTTATCAGACACCTTGCAAAAATCAATGTAAACTGCATCCATTGATCAATCTTCGTCTATGGATTTTGTCACATCCTCAAAGACTTCAAAAATATTTGTGAGGCATGACCTGCCCCTCACAAAGCCATGCTGACTATCTCTAATCAAACTATGGTATTCCAAGTAACCAAAAATCCTGTCTCTCAGATTCCTCTCCAATAATTTGCCTACCACTGACATAAGACTGGCTGATCTGTATTTGCCAGGATTATTCCTATTCCCTTTGTTGAACAAGAGAATAACATTTGCCTCCCTCCAATCATCTACTCCAGTGGCAGTGAGGATGCAAAGATCATAGCCAAAGGTGCAGCAATCTCTTCCCTCACTTTCCATAGTAACCTTAGGTATATCCTGCCTAGCCCCAGAGGACTTATCTATCCTTATGCTTTTCAAAATTTTCAGCACATCCTCCTTCTTAACATCAACCTATTTGAGCTTCTCAATCTGTTTCACGCTGTTCTCAGAAACCTCAAGATCCCTCTCAGTAGTGAATACTGAAGCAAAGTATTCATTAAGGACCTCCCCTACCACCTCCGACTTCAGGCACAAGTTCCCTCCATTATCCCTGATTGGCCCTACCCTCACTCTAGCCATCCTCTTGTTCCTCACCTAAGTGTAGAACATCTTCGGGTTTTTGTTAATCCTACCCGCTAAAGCTTTTTCATGACCCCTTCTAGCTCTCCTAAGTCCATTCTTCAGTTCCTTCCTGGCTACCTAGTAACTACCTAGAGCCCTGTCTGATCCTTGCTTCAGCAGCATTAAGTAAGCTTCCTTCTTCCTCTTGATTAGATGTTCCACATCCCTTGTCACCCAAGGTTCCTTCACCCTACCATCCCTTCCTTGGCTCAGTGGGACAAACCTGTCCAGCACTATCAGAAAGTGCTCCCTAAACAACCTCCACATTTCTGTCACGCATTTCCCTGAGAATAGGTCTGGCTATTCACTGAAAGCAGTCAGTCAGTTGTGAAGCTGCTGGACCCAAAGAAGCAGCTCCATGCTGACCCTCCCTCTCTCTGACATCTCTCCTGTAAGACCCTGGGTTTGAGTTTACGTTTTAGTGCCAAGCAATGTTCGTGGGGATTGTTGCAAGTGGTTGGAACACCATCGTTAAGTTGGGATGGTCTGTTGGGTTTTCGGAGAGGTTAAGTTATTCGGTATTCTGTTCTCGTTTGTTTGTGTTTCATTCAGTAGTCTGTAAATAAATTCTGTTTTGATTAAGACTAAGTGGTTTGACCAACTGCATCCCTCCTGGAAAATCCACGTTACACCTGATTAAAACAACGTGCAACGTTAGGGAGGGACTACTTTCGTGAAATGTTTTGAGGGGGTCTGGCCTGGTCCATAACAGTAGGCCCCTGGTAGTGGTATAAAACAGAGAGCTGGGGGTGAGCTGCTGCCTCACAGCGCCAGGGGCCAGGGTTCAATTCCAGCCTTGGGCGACTGTCTGACATTTTCCCCGTGTCTGTGTGGGTTTCCTCCGGGTGCTCCGTTTTCCTCCTACGGTTCAAAGACGTGCAGGTTAGGTGAACTGACCGTGCTAAATTGCCCATAGTATTCAGGGTTGTGTAGGTTAGGTGAACTGACCGTGCTAAATTGCCCATAGTATTCAGGGTTGTGTAGGTTAGGTGAACTGACCGTGCTAAATTGCCCATAGTGTTCAGGGTTGTGTAGGTTAGGTGAACTGACCGTGCTAAATTGCCCATAGTGTTCAGGGTTGTGTAGGTTAGGTGAACTGACCGTGCTAAATTGCCCATAGTATTCAGGGATGTGTAGGTTAGGTGCATTAGTCAGGGAAAATGTAGAGTAATTGGGTAGGGGAATGGGTCTGGTAGGATTACTCTTTGGAGGATTGGTGTGGACTTGTTGGGCCAAATGGCCTGTTTCCACACTGAAGGGATTCTGTGTATAATTGTTTGAAGTTTGCCTCACAGGTGTCAAAGGCATTTAGCATGCTTGCCTTGGTTGCTCAGACCTTTGAGTATTAGGATTTGTGGCATCATGTTGAGGTTGTACAAGACTTTGGTGAGGCCTCTTCTGGAACACTGTGTCCAATTCTGGTCATCTTGTTGTAAGAAGGGTATTATCAATCTGGAAAGGGTTCCGAAAAGATTTACCAGGATGTTGCCGAGAATGGACCGTTTGAGATATAAGAATAGACGCAATAAGCTGGGACATTTTTCACTGGAGCATTGGAGGTTGAGGAGTGACCTTATAGAGGTTTATAAAGTCATGAAGGGCTTGGATAAGGTGCATGACAAGGGTCACTTTCCTGGGGTGGGGGAGTTAAAACTAAGGATCATTTTTTACGGTGAAAAGGGAAAGATTTATAACGTATACGAGGGACAATTTGTTTACACAGAGATTGGTCATGTGTGGAATTAAGTTCAAGAGAAAATGATAGATGAGGGTATGATTTAAAAGATATTTGGATAAGTGAATAGGTAAGGTTTGGTTTGGATATAGGCCAAGTGCTGGCAGGTGAGACTAGTTTAGTTTGGGATTTTGGTCGGTATGAATTTCTTGGACTGTAGGGTCTGTTTCTTTGCTGTATGACTCAATGACTGTCTAACTTACAAAGGAAGTTCTGGTTCACTGGACAATTAGCGAGCTTTGAGAAGATTTGTAGCTCAGGTTGAGGTTCTGGATATAGGTTTGCTTGCTGAGCTGGAAGGTTCATTTTCAGATGTTTAGTCACCGTACTAGATTAATATCTTCAGTGAGCCTCTGGACGAAGCACTGCTGGTATTTCCTGATTCCTATTTATGTTTGGGATTCCTTGGGTTGGTAACGTCATTTCCTGTGGTGATCTTATTTCCTGTGGTGATCTTATTTCCTGTTCTTTTTCTCAGGGGGTAGTAAATGGGATCCAAATCAATGTGGTTATTGATAGAGTTCCGGTTGGAATGCCACACTTCTAGGAATTCTTGTGCGTGTCTCTGTTTGGTTTATCACCACAGGAAATGACATCACCAAACCAAGAAAACCCAAACATATAAATAGAAAGCAGGAAACACCAGCAGTGCTTCATCTGGAGGCTCACTGAAGATGTTACCTTGTATGGTGATGAAATGTCTGAAAATGAACCCTCCAACTCAGCAAGCAAACCTACATCTATCATTGTCCAATCACTGGATGATCTTATTAAAAGGCATTGCAGCTTTGAGGTGCCAATGGCCTATCATCCTGTTCCTGTCTCTTCTCTTTGCAACAGGTAGTTACTGACCATGTAACTTGCTGCCTGTGGAAGCAGAAACAATTGATTTCGGAGAGAGATTGATGGTCCCTCAAGGGAAATAAAACAGCAAGCAATTGGAGAAAAGAGAGCGGGACAAATAGGTTTGACAAGATTGCGATAGATGGACTGAATGGCCTCTTGTTCTGTAGTGACTATATTGCTAATGATTGGGTAAGGTGTTGCCTTGATTTAAAAATTAGAAAAAGGCAAAAGATGTATGTTTGATACAATTCCTTTATAACCTAAGGATGGCAAATTATTTTGCAGTCAATGAAGGAATTTTTGAACTGTTGTAAGAAACACAGAAGTCAATCCACACAGAACAAGATCCTGCAAGGCAGATCAACTGTTATTAGTGGGTATCGGCTGAGATATTAATGTTGGTCAGGATGCTGGCAAGAATTCCGCTACTTGTGTAGTACTGTAAGAAATTCACCAAGGGTCCTCAGACAGCACCTTCCAAACCTACGACCAGGACAGGGGCAGCAGGGGACACCCCTGCAAGTTCCCCTCCAAGCCACTCCTGAGTTGGAAATATATTCCTTCAGTGTCACTGAGTCAGAATCCTGGAATTCCGTCCCTAAGGGCATTGTGGACTGTAGCGATTCAAGAAGGCAGCTCACCCCCACCTTCTCAAGGGGGCAACTAGGGACGGGCCAGCTATGCCCACATCACACGAGTGAATAATAGTAAATAGCGAATAGATCTGATATATCCATTTGAGTGAGCATTGGGATCTCAGTTTTACATCCCATCCACAGGCCACAGCTCTGTTAGTGCCGCACTCCCTCTGATGATACCATGGTGTATTTTGCTAACGATTGAGAGGGATTAGACAGAATGAATTTGTTGTTTTTTTTGTGTATAGGACATATCTGGGCAATGTTCTGAAATGCCAGGTCTTACTGGAACAGCTTGGCTCAGCGTGGCTAGCTCTGGAGCACAAGTCTTCAGTATTATTGCCAGATTGTTGTCAGACCCATAGTCTGTGTTGTATCAGTGCCTTCAGCCCTTTCTTATCACATGGAGTGCATCGGATTGGCTGAAGACTGGCATCCGTGATGCTGGGGAGCCCTGGACAAGGCTGGAATGATTCACATACTCAGCACTTCTGGCTTAAAATAGTTCCTGAGATTTTTACACTGATGTTCTGGGATCCTCTATCATTGAGGATGAGGATATTTGTGGTGCCTCCTCTTCTCATTAATTGCCCTATCATTTATATTTCTGTTGCAAAGGATTTATCATGTGATTAACTTTACAGTTTCAATCAAATATGTAAAAAAGACTACGGTCTATTACTGTTTACAAATAAAAAGTAATTTTGGAAAGCAGTATTCAGAAATGTTTTAGACAGAGGTAATGGATGTTTTATTGATTTAATTGTTGATCACAGTCTTGAAAATTTCAACTGGGTCTATGCTGCCATTGCCTAGCAACAGCCTCTGGATTGAGGTAATGGATGTTTTTGCAGTATACCCCTGGAAGTTGTGGCTAGTTGATGAAGAACTTCACAAGGATGTTGTTTCTCTGTAAGAGACTGAGCTTAGATCTGAATGCAGTGTTCCTGTTATCTCTCACATTTAAGTAGTTTGGACAAACTCTGATAAGTTTCAAATATCAGGATTCATAACCATTTCTAAACCGAATCTGAAAGCTAGTCTGAAAATTGCCCATCATTTTATGACTGACAGAAAAATGAACTCATCAGCAAGAAAGTGAAGGAACTGAGAAATTACCTGATTCTACCCTTTCAATTTAAACTCTTGATATTTATGCAAAGCTATGTCATTGTCATAGAGTCATGGAGATGTACAGCACGGAAACAGACTCTTCGGTCCAACTCGTCCAAGCCAACCAGATAACCTATATTAATTCAGTCCCATCTGCCAGCACTTGGCCAATATCCCTCTTAAACCCTTCCTATTCATATACCCATCCAGATACATTTTCAATATTGTAATTGTACCAGCCTTCATCACTTCCTCTGGCAGCTTATTCCATACATGCACCACCTTTTGCATGAAAAAGTTGCACCTTAGGTCCCTGTTAAATCTTTCTCTTCTCACCCTACACTTAAGTAGGATAGATGAATCCAGAATACATGAGTATGAACACCCTTGTGCTGCTGTGGGAAGACCCACAATGTCCTTAAGGGAGGGAATTCCAGGAGTTTGACCCAGTGACACTGAAGGAACAGCGATATATTTCCAAGTCAGGATGGTGACTGGCTTGGAGGGGAACATGCAGGGGGTGGTGTTCCCATGTATCTGCTGCCCTTGTCCTTCTAGACAAAAGTGGTCATGGATTTGGAAGATGCTGTCAGTGGATCTTTGGTGAATTTCTGCAGTGCATCTTGTAGATGGTACACACTGCTGCTATTGAGCCTCGATGGTGGGAGGAGGGAATGTTTGTGGATGTGGTGCCAATCAAGCGGCTGCTTTGTCCTGGATGGTGTTGAGGTTCTCGAGTGTTGTTGGAGCTGCCCCCATCCAGGGCAAGTGGGGAGTATTCCATCACACTCCGGACTTGTGCCTTGGAGATGGTGGACAGGCTTCGGGGAGTCAGGAGGTGAGTTACCTGCCACAGTATTCCTAGCCTCTGACCTGCTGTTGTAGCGAAGGTGTTTATATGGTGAGTCCAATTCAGTTTCTGGTTAATGGTAACCCTCAGAATGTCGATAGTCGAGGATTCCATGATTGTAATGCCATTGAATGCCAAGGTTAGATTATTTTTTGTTTGGGATGGTCATTACTTGGCATTTGTGTGGTGTCAATGTTACTTGCCACTTGTCAACCCAAGCCTGGATATTGTCCAGATCGTGATGCATTTGAACACTGACTGATTCAGTGTCGGAGGATTCGTAAGTGGTGCTGAACATTGTGCAATCATAGAGTCATAGAGATGTACAGCACAGAAACAGATCCTTCGGTCCTACCCGATTCCCACTTCTGTCATTACGATGGAGGGAAGGTCATTGATGAAGCAGCTGAAGATGGTTGGGCCTGGGACACTACCCTGAGGAACTTGTGCAAAGATGTCTTGGAGCTGAGATGACTGACCCCCAACAACCACACCCAGCTTCCTATGTATCAGCTGTCATGCACTAGTGTAGTAGGGCTTGATTTCCCATTTGATTTTTGTGGAGTTATCATGAAAGTTAAAGATTTTTAAAAGTGTGCAGAATTCCCTAATTTACTTGACTTTCAAATTCAGGTGGACAGACAATGTGGGCCAGGTTTCTGTAACTGATCAAGAATTGATATTTATTGCAAATCGAAACATTTAACTACAGATGAGTAATTGTGAACTGAGGGCATCTATCTGTAACAGTTAAAACTCTAACCCTGTTATAAGCAGCCCCTACACAGACAGGAAGGAAAACACGAGTGTTCCAGGCAGAGGGAAAGATTGGGAAGGCTGTTCAATGTTCCCTGTTTACAGGGTTCACTGAGATTTGCTTTATAATTTGTCAGGATATGCTGCTCCTGGATTCTCCTTTGCTAGTTGCTTTTACTTTCTTGTCAAAGGCACAGGGTGGCTGGTTCACACTTTATTATGTCTCTGGCTTAATAGCTGACATAGCTGACAACAATAACTAAGGGAAAAAAATAAACTGACTTTCCTTCGGAGGTAGTTCTTGCTCTTACCGGGAGCCAATAGATCAGTGAACCTTACTTCGGTAGTGGGTAAAGTTTTTTGGAAAGGATTATAAGAGATTGGATTTATAATCAACGAGAAAGCAATAAGTTGATTAGGGATACACAACACGGTTTTGTGAAGGTTAGGTCATGCCTCACAAACCTTATTGAGTTCTTCGGGAAAGTGACCAGATAGATGGCTGAGGGTAAAGCGGTTGATGTGGTGTATATGGATTTCACTGAGGCGTTTGATAAGGTTCCCCATGATATGCTTCAGTGTTTGGTTCAATAGCCGGGGGCTGAGGGGGATTTAGCAGTTTGGATCAGAAATTGGCCAGCTGAAAGGTGACAAGAGTGTGGTGGCTGATGGGAAATATTCATCCTGAGTTCAGTTACTAGTGGTGTACCATAATGATCTGTTTTGGGTCCACTGCTGTTTGTCATTTTTATAAATGACCTGGATGAGGCCATAGAAGGATGGGTCAGTAAATGGGAAGAGAGAATAAAACTCTCACAGTTTTATAGTCCTTGGAGGGCTTATAACCTGACACTACAGTGGTGTAATTGTCAACTAGAAGGGTTTGGGCATGGGAAAGCAGCTAAGTGTGCTTTAGAATAGTTGCGGCTAGAGGTAACTAAAACGAGAATAGGTTTTCAGAGGCGGATAAACTGAATCAGGGACAGTGTCGGATATTTAACTGGAGGTGAAATGGACAGTGTTGGTAATGATGCTGATAGGTGCCTAAAAAAAATTAATTCCAAGGTCACTGAAGGGGAGCCTCATGCAAAGCATTCCGAACTGTCATGGATCAGTTGGGCTGAATGGCCTGATTTTCAGCTGGATCTGCCTTGCAATTTTACCCAAACCAAATAGATTTGTTTATAGCTGAAAATTAAAACACTGTTTTTAACTTGTTTAGGTTGGGCCTGGTGTAATCAAACAGCTTCTGATGTGAATCCTACCCTTACAATGGAAGCAGAGGAATCTTTATGTGCATCGGGGAGGCAAATGAACTGCACAGGTATGAAAGCACAGTTTGTGCTGTAAATAATCTCAGTGTAACCATGGCATTCATGTGTGTGACATGGACAGATCTCACAAGTCCATGAGGATGTTCCTAAATCCCTCAAGTCCAAAAGTCTTAACGGGATATCGAGATGAGGTCCTAAAGGTGAGATAAGGCCCTAAAGCTAAGTTAAGGGGTTAATGAATGGATCAAGAGAAACTATAACCTTGGATTGTGGGGAGGGATGTTTTAAATGATGTCAGAAAGCACTTCTACACACAATGAGGAACTCTGTCCCCCAAAACCCTGTGGAGTGTGGGGTTGAAATATAAGTCAAAACTGAGATTGATAGGTTTTTATTGTACAAGTTTATTAAGGGTTACGGAACCAAAATGAGTGGATAGAGTTAAGGCACAGATAAGGCAGAAACGCAGGCTAGAAGGCCAAATGCTGAAAATGTGTTGCTGGAAAAGCGCAGCAGGTCAGGCAGCATCCAAGGAGCAGGAGAATCGACATTTTGGGCATGAGCCCTTCTTCATTCCTGAAGACGGGCTCATGCCCGAAACGTCGATTCTCCTGCTCCTCGGATGCTGCCTGACCTGCTGCGCTTTTCCAGCAACACATTTTCAGCTCTGATCTCCAGCATCTGCAGTCCTCACTTTCTCCTATAAGGCCAAATGGTCTTTCCTGATGAAGGGCTTTTGCCCGCAACATCGGTTTTCCTGCTCCTTGGATGCTGCCTGACCTGCTGTGCTTTTCCAGCACCACTCTAATCTTGATTCTGATCTCCAGCATCTGTGTTCCTCACTTCTATGCAGAAGGCCAAATGGCCTCCTCCTGCTCCAACCTTCCTGTTAGCAGCACTGTGGAGTGATCTGAAGATGTGAAAAGTGCTACAAAAATGCAATATTTTTCTCCATTGCATGTTTGAGATGACTGCAAAGCTGTCTTTGGTGTGTAAAATTCTGACCTGGTTCAGTTGATTTTTTAAAACTGAAATCGGAAACATCCTGATTACAGCACTGACATCAATCAGATCGAACATGCAGAAAAGGAAACCATGTTGTGAAACCTCCTGCCAAATCTTTTTTAGAATTACAATAATCTTGAGAATTGCTGTCTTGTAATTCTTTCTTAAAATATTTGACCTTTTGGGTGATAGGATTCAGTGAGGCCGACGCAGGGAAAACATTCCCTTTCTGTGATGAAAGACAGAATCTTTCTCCTATTTTTTTTCTTTTATTCATTAGTGGAACGTGGGGGTCGTTGGCTGGGTCAGCATCTATTGTCTGTCCCTAGTTGCCCCTTGAGAAGGTGGGGGTGAGCTGCCTTCTTGACCCGCTGCAGTCCATGTGCTGTAGGTAGACCCACAATGCCTTTGGGGATGGAATTCCTTTTCTTTCTCTAAGCCCTCCTCCCACCCCCTCCCCCTTCAGGTATCACACCCTAACACAACACTGATGACTATGAACTTCTAGCCACTGGTCCCTGATATTTCTTGAGAAACTGTAGGGGTGGTTTTCCACTGCCTTCTGAGCAATAGACTCTTTCCTTCTTACTGCCTCCCTAAGGGGTAATTGGAAACATTCACTGGTGGATACCCTTCCTGCTTGGCTGTGTAATGAAGATATTATTAACCATCAAGTCCTGGAGTGGAATTTGAACCTGGAGCATTTGGGGTTAGAGGTAGAGAGTCTACCCATTGTGCCACAAGATTTCCTTCAGGCTATAATGAGGATCACTGAATTAGGGGAGGTGATGACCTAGTGGTGTTATCACTGGGCTGTTATTCCAGAGACCCCAGATAATGTTCTGGGGACCTGGGATTGAGTCACACCATGGCAGATGGTAGAATTTAAGCTCAATAAAACTTTGGAATTAAGAACATTGGAAAAACCCATATGGTTCACTAATGTACTTCAGGGAAAGAAATTTACAACCTTACCTGGTCTGGCCTACATGTGACTCCAGACTCACAGCAAATCTTAACTCTAGGCCAAGTCAGTTACCGATAGGCAATAAGTGAATGTGTTAAATTCCGTTATTAAAAATAAGATGGTCATTAATGAAAGCAGTAAGGAATTCAGAACAAGCATCTTTACTCAGAGTGTTGGGAGAATGTGGAGCTTAGGAGTGGTTGAGTTGAGTAGATTTTTAAGGAGAAGTTGGTAAAACAGAGAGAGAGGATTGGGAGGAGATTCCTGTGGATCAGAAACTCTAGCCTGGCCTGTTTCTGGAGAATGGACTTGGCGCAGCTCTCTTCTCTCTATCTGCAACAAGTTATTTATTAATATACATTCCAAGATTGTCAGAATCAGTGGTTTCTCTGTGAGTGTATTGGTACATAAACCTGCTGGCTTTTCATGAGCAGTTCAGAAACCTCCGGTCGCAAATCCCAATTCCAAGTATGGGTATGCCTTGTGCGTCCAAATGAGTCCCCCCTTCCCACCTCCCCCTCCGCCCCACTTGGATCAACCTCCAGAGGAGAGCTCTGTGTCTGCTCAATCCTGATCTTAAACTGACACAGCAATTCCGGGAGAATGGAATTATTTATTTTTTTGATGCTGAGGATATGGGTGTCACTGGCTGGGCCCAGCATTTATTACCTGTCCCTAGTTGCCCCTTGAGAAGGTGGGGGTGAATTGCTTCCTTAAAGCACAGGGAGTGTGGGGGCAGAATCCTTGTGTATATTTAGGGCTGAGAGAAAGACATTCTCCATCGGTCGGGGACTCAAGGTTGATGGGGAAAGAGCAGGGAAGTGGTTTTGAGAAATGTTGGATCAGCCATGATCCTTTTGAACATTTTGAGAGGCCAAGTGTTCTTATTTCTTATATGCTATAGATATGTAGATTGGTCCACAATGCCATTAGGGAGGGAATTCCAAGATTTTTACCCAGTAACACTGAAGGAACGGCAATGAAAGATCTTTGACCTGAAATATTATTCCCATTTCTCTCTCCACATATACTGCCAAACTCCGAGTTTCTCTGACATATCAGTCTTTTATTGCACGTTTCCAACTTTTGTCATCTTTTGTATTTGTAATCCTTAAATGTTTTGATGTAATATTTTGTGTTATTGCGCTGCTGTGAAACATGTGGAGACATTTTGTTACTTTAAAGGTGCTACATAAATGTTGGTTCTTGTTGTATTGTTGCTTTCAGTAATTTGCATAAAATGTCTGCCTTCTAAATCTTTCAGATATGGGTAAGTGGTGATAAAATGGGAAAATAATTGAGAATGTCTGGGAAGGAGAGCGGGGATATATAAAACAGAGTTTGATGGCGCCTTCTCTCTCCTGCCTCATCTCAGGGGTTAGTGTGAGGGCAATGGGGAGAATGCACTCTTCCTGACCTGTAAAACCTCGACTAGAAAACCCACTTCTGCTTTTCCTCATCTTCCATCCCGTCGAGCAGTCTGAGATCTTGGAATACATTTTAACTTGTCTCCTGAGTTCTGTCAACACCGTTTTAAAAGTAATATGCATTCTCAGAATGACTTTATAGTTGCAGTCATCACCTTGGTGTTCAGATGCCAAAGATAGACTACAAAGTACATGGAAAGCTTTGTTCTTGTGCTTATGATGTTATTTGAACTCTTCTGTTGTTTTGTAGTTGCTCTAAGGCTCCTATGAATCGTTTACAATTTTAATTAATTTTCAACAACTTCATAAGTGACTTTCTTTTTTTAAGTGGGTCGAGCCCTGTGTTCGGTGTGTCCCCCAGTTCTCGGGGGCTGAGTTTGGTCACTGATTATCATTTTCTGCTGTTGTGCTGATTATCTCCCAGGTGATCAGAGGCCGCCCTGACTCGCACACTGGAGGAACACTGATGCTTTTGTAAAAGATTATTTTTTTCACTCCTTTTATTCTTTTGTAACCTTGAGCTGATGAAGCTTGCTCCTGGATGTGGCCAATGAAACTGAGGAGTGGTGATGAAGTCAGAGGGTTGGAGACCATGTTGAATTATAATTCATCACTTAACCCTGCCCCCTCCCCCCACCGCCCCACTCCCCACGCACCCATCCCCGACAACTGCTGCTTCCATTCTATTCCTGCTCTTAAAAAGAATAAGAACGAGAGAGGCACAGATTTAAAGGGATGTGCAAACAAAGCAGAGGTGACATGAGGGAAAAAACCTCTTCACACAGCGAATAGTTTGGGTCTGGAATGAACTGCCTGGTTGGGCCAGGTACGCAGAGGACATTGGACTTGGATTTGGATAGAAATAGTCTGCAGTTGTATGGGGACATTGGCACTGGGTAGTGATGCTTATTTGATGAGTGAGTGCAGGCACAATGGGCTGAATGGTCTCTTTGTGTACTAGAACAATTCAGTGTTTCTGTGTGCTTTACACAGTGGCTCAGTGATTAGCACTGCTGCCTCACAGCACCAGGCACCTGGGTTCAATTCCAGCCTCGGGCGATTGTCTGTGTGGAGTTTATACATTCTCCCCGTGTCTGTGTGGGTTTCCTCCGGGTGCTCTGGTTTTCTCCCACAATCCAAAGATGTGCAGGTCAGGTGAATTGGCCATGCTAAATTGCCCAGCCCAGAGTGTCCAGGGGTGTGTATGTTAGGTACATTAGTCAGGGTTATACATAAGGGAGGGGAATGGGTCTAGGTGGGTTACTCTTGTGGGGGTGGGGTTTGGTGTGGACCTGCTGGGCCAAAGGGCCTGTTTCCACACTGTACAGATTCTATATCTAAGTTAGGTCTGAGGAGAAGAGGTCTGGTTGAGGAGAAGACAAAATCTACAACTTTCTTTCAGCTTAAACTTCAAAGTAACACAATTTATTAGACATTAATATGAACCAATGTACTCCTCTCAAGAAAGCGAGAACTATCTGCACTGCATGACTATATCATCGTGATCTAGATCCACTAGCATTGTATAAATCGGAATTCTGAACTTAGGAACTGGCACAGTTAAGTTCATGAGTTAATGTTTAATGACGCCATGTATACACAAGTCCATGCTAATGTAATGGGAACCCTCCAGGCCCTAGTTCTCACAAATATTTTTGTTGGATTCCATGCATTTTTGATGGAATGATACCTAACCCCCCCCGACCTGGTGTATTTCCAATCCATAGATATATGTTTGTTATCTGTTCATCTGGAGCTGCATTTCAGAGTTGACCTTCCAACACCCGACCTCAAATTCACCTTTGGAAATTGAACAGTCAAACAGGCTCCCTCCCCTTGAGGTCCCAGTTCAGAAATCGGTCAGGGTTTCTCCACTACATTAGGTAAAAACAAGGACTGCAGCTGATGGAAACCAGAGTCTAGATTAGAGTGGTGCTGGAAAAGCACAGCAGGTCAGGCAGCATCCGAGGAGCAGGAAAATCGACGTTTCGGGCAAAAGCCCTTCATTAGAAATAGAGGCAGGGAGTCTCCAGGGTGGAGAGATAAATGAGAGGGGGGTAGGGGTGGGGATAAAGTAGCATAGAGTACAATAGGTGAATGGGGGTGGGGATGGAGGTGATAGGTCAGGGAGGAGGGTGGACTGGAAATGGGGAAGGAAGATGGACAGGTCATGGGGACGGTGCTGAGCTGGAAGGTTGGAACTAGGGTGAGGTGGGGGAAGGGGAAATGAGGAAACTGTTGAAGTCCACATTGATGCCCTGAGGTTGAAGTGTTCCAAGGCAGAAGATGAGGCGTTCTTCCTCCAGGCATCTGGTGGTGAGGGAGTGGCGGTGAAGGAGGCCCAGGACCTCCCTGTCCTCAGCAGAGTGGGAGGGGGAGTTGAAATGTTGGGCCACGGGGCGGTGTGGTTGATTGGTGCAGGTGTCCCGGAGATGTTCCCTAAAGCGCTCTGCTGGGAGGCGCCCAGTCTCCCCAATGTAGAGGAGACCGCATCGGGAGCAACGGATACAATAAATGATATTAGTGGATGTGCAGGTGAAACTTTGATGGATGTGGAAAGCTCCTTTAGGGCCTTGGATGGAGGTGAGGGAGGAGGTGTGGGCGCAGGTTTTACAGTTCCTGCGGTGGCAGGGGAAAGTGCCAGGATGGGAGGGTGGGTTGTAGGCGGGTGTGGACCTGACCAGGTAGTCACGGAGGGAACGGTCTTTGCGGAAGGCGGAAAGTGGTGGGGAGGGAAATATATCCCTGGTGGTGGGGTCTGTTTGGAGGTGGTGGAAATTTCGGCGGATGATTTGGTTGATGCGAAGGTTTGTAGGGTGGAGGGTGAGCACCAGGGGCGTTCTGTCCTTGTTACGGTTGGAGGGGTGGGGTCTGAGGGCGGAGGTGTGGGATGTAGACGAGATGCATTGGAGGTTATCTTTAACCACGTGGGAAGGGAAATTGCAGTCTCTGAAGAAGGAGGCCATCTGGTGTGTTCTGTGGTGGAACTGGTCCTCCTGGGAGCAGATCCGGCAGAGGCGGAGAAATTGGGAATATGGGATGGTATTTTTGCAAGAGGTAGGGTGGGAAGAGGTGTAATCCAGGTAGCTGTGGGAGTCGGTGGGTTTGTAAAAAATGTCAGTGTCAAGTCGGTCGTCATTAATGGAGATGAAGAGGTCCAGGAAGGGGAGGGAGGTGTCCGAGATGGTCCAGGTAAATTTAAGGTCAGGGTGGAATGTTTTGGTGAAGTTGCTGAATTGCTCAACCTCCTCGCGAGAGCATGAGGTGGTGCCAATGCAGTCATCAATGTAGCGGAGGAAGAGGTGGGGAGTGGTGCGGGTGTAATTACAGAAGATGGACTGTTCTACATAGCCAACAAAGAGACAGGCATAACTGGGGCCTATACAGGTGCCCATGGCTACCCCTTTTGTCTGGAGGAAGTGGGAGGATTCAAAGGAGAAATTGTTAAGGGTGAGGACCAGTTCGGCCAAACGAATGAGAGTGTCGGTGGAAGGGTACTGTTGGGGACGTCTGGAGAGGAAAAAATGGAGGGCTTGGAGGCCCTGGTCATGGCAGATGGAGGTGTAGAGGGATTGGATATCCATGGTGAAGATGAGGTGTTGGGGCCGGGGAAACGGAAGTCTTGGAGGAGGTGGAGGGCGTGGATGGTGTCTAGAACGTATGTGGGAAGTTCCTGGAGTAGGGGGGATAGGACAGTGTCGAGGTAGGTAGAGATGAGTTCAGTGGGGCAGGAGCATGCTGAGACAATGGGTCAGCCAGGGTGGTCAGGCTTGTGGATCTTGGGAAGGAGGTAGAACCGGGCAGTGCGGGGTTCCCGGACTATGAGGTTGGAAGCTGTGGGTGGGAGATCTCCTGAGGTGATTAAGTTCTGTATGGTCTGGGAGATGATGGTTTGGTGATGGGGGGTGGGGTCATAGTCGAGGAGGCGGTAGGAAGAGGTGTCCTCGAGTTGGCGTTTGGCTTCAGCGGTGTAGAGGTCAGTGCGCCAGACTACCACTGCGCCCCCTTTATCCGCTGGCTTGATGGTGAGGTTGGGATTGGAGCAGAGGGATTGGAGGGCTGCGCGTTGTGAGGGTGAGAGGTTGGAGTGGGGGAGGGAGGTAGACAGGTTGAGGCGGTTAATGTCCCGGCGGCAGTTGGAAATGAAGAGGTCGAGGGCAGGTAATAGGCCAGTGCGGGGTGTCCAGGTGGATGTAGTGTGTTGGAGGTGGGCGAAGGGGTCCTCGGAAGGTGGGCGGAGTCCTGATTGTGAAAGTAAGCTCGGAGGCGGAGGCGACGGAAGAATTGTTCGACATCACGGCGTGTATTAAATTCATTGATGCGTGGACGGAGGGGGATGAAGGTGAGTCCTTTGCTGAGGACTGATCGTTCGTCCTCAGTGAGGGGGAGGTCTAGGGGAAGAGTGAAAACTCAGCAGGGCCGGGAGCTGGGATCTGATGTGGGTGTAGAGCTGGGAGTGGGGGCAGTTCCTGTAACTGGAGTGGGTGTGATGGTGGGGGGAATGGGGGAGGAGTCATGAGTAGGGGTAGTGTTCCCCTCGGGGTTCTGGGGGGTGGGGATAGTGACAGTGGGGTCTGTGCCGGGCATGTCAGCAGAATGCAGGTGAGTGGCGCTGGTGGGGGTGGAAGTGGTGGTGACCACGGCAGTAGGGGTGGCAGAGGTCACTGAGTGTGTGGCATCAGCGATGATGTGAAGGGCAGAAGTGATGTCAGGTGTGATGCATGAGGAATTGTGAGGGGTGGAAGTGGTTGTGGAAGTGGCCATGATGGGGGTGGAAGTGACATCATCAATCAGCGTGGGGGTGGTAGCTGCATCAGCCGCATGGCTAATGGTGGAATAGGTTCCGAGGCCAGGGGAATCTTCTGGAATGTTTGAGGAGCGCTGGTTATGGAGGTGGGGAGATAAAAGTTTGTTGTACTTACAGTTTTTGATGTTTGAGATGGAATTGAAATACTGTTTGTTGAGAGTATGAATTCTCCTGAGGATGTCATACAGAGTGGGTCCTTTGCAATTCTGAGAGTGTGGCCCTCAGCTGAAGCAGGGCTGACTGGAGAGAGGTTAGGTGCCGGCGCATTGCTGCAAGCGTGGAGCGGAGGATCTTGAAGGAGAACTGTTGCTGGTGTTTTTGAATCTGTAGTCTGTACTGTTTGTCCTGTTCGGGTCCGAACTCTGCTGGTTTAAAGGTGGTCTGGAGTCCGTGTGGGATGAGTTGGTTACGGAGGCAGGCACTGAGGAAGCAAATGTGACTGTGGTAGCGAGTTTGTTTCAGGACATGGTTGAGGAGCTTCAGGGCAAAGGAAATGACCTGGGAGTTGCAGTGGGAGAGGGACTGCCTGAGATGCTTGTAGAGAGAGGAGGAAAACTTCTTCAAGGCAGGCATCCAGTCTACCACACATCGACCTTCACTGGTCAGTTTACACCTTAGATTCTTACATTGCGTGCAGTATATAACTGGTCTTGTTGGGAACCTCTTCAGTAGGGACTGAGCCATTTGTTCACTGTGCATGTTGTGACATTGAAATGTGGCCCATTAAAGCCATTCTGTGGAATAGTGGTGACCCTGATCAGATTGTCTCTCACTGAACATCCTGCAAAGTCACGGATGGACCTGATGGTCCAAAAAAGTGTTGAGTCTGGGAAAACTGCCCTTCTCTTCCTGGAGATGGGAGGTGAGACCAGACCATGGCTTTATGGATGATCTGAGCAGCAGCACCTATAACCATGCAGCACTCTGTCAGTATGGCACTAGGAGGGTTGGCCTGGATTTACTGCCTGTGTCACTAATGTGAGACTGGAACTGATGACCTCCTGAGTCAGAGGAGAGTACCTTGCCCACTGCCATGTATGTTCAAACTGATTAGATTCTCATCAACTTGTCTGAGCACCAGATTTGGATGCTAAGTGCTTAGTTGAGATTTAATTCAACATGAACACAAGTTGAGAATGATATAGAGCCTTGGGCCATGAAGAATCATCACCATCTCTGTCCATTTAGAGAGAGACAATCAGTTATGGAACATCGAACACAGAACTGTACAACACATGATGATGTTGTACTGAACATGATGCCCAAATTAAACTAATCCCTTCTGCCTGCCCTTGGTCCATATCCCAATCATTCCTTACCTATTCATGTGCTCATCTAAAACTCCCTTAAACACTCCGATTGTATCTGCCTCCACCACCACCCCTGGCAGCAGGTTCCAGGTTCCTACCACACTCAGGGTAAAATAAAAATTTGTCCCTCATGTCTCCTTTGAACTTTCTCCCTCTCACCTTAAATGCAAGCCCCCTCGTTGTAGATTATGTGTAGCTTAAGGGTAATACTCCAGGAACATGGAGTAAGGTGAGGAGGCAGGGATGCCTTGAACTACCACAGCCAGTACACAGAATGATCTCACACAGTTGGCATCCATATCCTTACCATCAAGCCAATGGATGATCAGCTGATCAGAGAAACTGTCAACATTACTGATTAACAGTTGCAAACACTTCAGTGATTTGTCTTTTCATGTCTGTAATTAGTTTCACTGAACACAAAGCTGAATTTCCCTTGCTCTTTCATCCTCTCTTTTTCTTTTCTTTCTCGCTTTCTTTCTCTTTCTTTCTGTCTGTCCCTCTCCCTCCATTCTCTCTTATCCTCTCATCATCTTAAGTCTGTGCCCTCTCATTCTCGATCCCCTTGCTGACTGGGGTCAGGTTCTCCCTCTGTACTCCCTCCAGACTCCTTATGATTTGCAACCGTCCAATCAAATCTCCTCTCTCTACTCTTCTCTTTTTATTTCTCTTCTCTCTTATATTCCCTGCCCTTCTCTTCTCAAGGGCAAAGTCTCAGTTCCTCATCTGCCCATGTCACCGAAGACCCTCACACAGGAAGCATTTATGTGAATCTTTTCTGCACCCTCTCTGATGACTTCTCTCTGTTCCTAAAGAGAGGTGCCCAGAACTGCAGCTGTACTCCCACGGGCCCCTTGCTTCATGCCCTTTGCTGCCTCCACCCGTGCCTTTGGGCAGTCCTGCAGCTCTGCGTAACTCACGGTGTGAAAAACACTCACCTCAGCTTCCTTTTTCTTGTCAATTACCTTAAATCTGAGGAAGAGTCAGAATGTACTCACAACTTTTAGCTCTGTTTCTGTCTCCACAGATGCTGCCGGACCTGCTGAGTTTCTCCAGTAAGTTTTTTTTTGTTTTTGTTTCAGATTTACAGCATCTTACAGTATTTTGCTTTGAAATCTTAAAACCTGTGTCCACCAGTAACTGACCCATCTCCCGGTATAAGTAGACTCCTCTACCTTGAATAATCGTGAACAAACCTATTAAATCTCCCCTGAGCATTCTGAGTGCTAACAAGAACAATGCCAGCATCTCCAGATGTTCCCTGTACCATTCCAGTTAATCAGCACCACATCCTCTCAATAGCCTTGACATTGTTTCCTGGTGGCAGGTGATGGTGAAATTTGGATACCATGCCTCTGCCGTGGCAAAGTCTCTTGTTTGAAGAGGTTTGGTGTAACCTCCCTGCCTGTGTGCTTTTTCTCTTGGAGTAAACCACACTTTTATTCTGTCAAGCTTTCAGTTCAGGGCAAACGGTCAGTATTAGATTGCAGAATGTTGTTTACAAGGTGGAAGTTGTAAGCTGATGCAAAGATTCAATCATAATAAATAACTTCACCATTTTATGACAGTCCATAAAACAATATTTATTCAAGAATAGTTACAGCATAGCACAGGCATTTCTGACAAAACAGTGCAGTCATCAATTTTCACCGATTGTAACTAAAAGCTACCCATATAGAGTCTCTGACAGTAAAGGTGAATATTGTCCTACTTATCTGGGGTACCACAAGAATCAGTAATCAGTCCCCAGATATTCACACTATGCATAAATGACCTGGATGAGAGAAAACCAAATGCAACACTCCTGGTTTGTAAATGATACAAACAGGATGGGATTATCAGGAGGAGTCAAGGTAATACAGGAAAGGTGGGCAAGTGGACAACATATGGCAGGTGCAGTATGACGTGGCTAAATGTGAACTGATAGACTCCAGTGTAAGTAACAGAGAGGCGGGTTATTATTTAAATGGTGGCATAATAGGAAGTGTGGATGTGCAATGGGATCTGGGTATCCTTGTACACCAGTCAATGAAGGTAGACAGGCAGGTGCAGCACACAGTTAGGAAGGTGAATGATGTATCGATCTTCATGGCAAGAGGATGGAAGTTTGGAAGTAGGGATGTCTTACTGCAGTCATACAGGGCTTTGAGACCATTCCTGGAGAATTGTGTGAACTTGTGGTCTCCCTACCTAAGAAAGATTACATTTGCCAGAGAGGGATTGCAGTGGAGGTTCACCAAGCAGGGATGGCAGGACTGTCCAGAGGAGAGATTGGTTTGGCTGAGCTGACAGTCACTAGAGTTTAGAAGGATATGAGGGGATCTGATTGAACATATGAAGTTAGAACAAGGCTGGACAGACTAGATGCAGGGAGGATGTTTCCCTGGTTGGGGAGTCTAGAACCAGGGACACAGTCTCAGGATATACAGGGTAGACCATTTTGGACCAAGATGAGGAAAGATTTTGTTTCATTCACAGTGTAGTGAACCAAAGGAGGCCGCAGAGGCCAGACCATTGAATATATTCAAGAAAGAGACAGATATATTCGATATTTTTAAGGTATGGAGAGAAGTGGAAATAGGACTGAGTTGGGTGATTGTACTGAATGGAAGAACAGGCTTGAAGGGCAGAAATCCTTTTGAAGGGCTCCTGCCTGAAACATCGATTCTCCTGCTCCTCGGATGCTGCCTGACCTGCTGTGCTTTTCTAGCACCACTCTAATCTTGACTGTAATCTCCAGCATCTGCAGTACCCACTTCTGCCTGGATAAAAGATGAGTCTACCATAAGGTTAATTGGTACTTGTGCGTACACTGGCTGATTTTCCATCCCTATCTCTCACAGTTCTTGGTTACTATTCAATGATCTCTGCTGGGTTACAACACACTGTATAGAGAGTACACATTGCTGCTACTGAGCAGTAATGATGGAGGGAGTGGATGGGCCAATCAAGTGGGCTGTTTTGTCCTCGATAGTGTCGAGCTTGTGGAGTGTTGCTGGAGCTGTACCTATCCAGGCAGCTGGGGAGTTGTGATCACACAATGTAGTGGTGTGCTTGTCATCATAAGTTGAAATGAATCGTGGCGAATAAGCTGTGGAGTCAGTGATTGGGGGCTGCCTATGCGATGGTATCTCTAGCCTTTCTCTTTTTTGGAAAGGAACTTTAACAGAGGTTGAGTCTGGGAATAGTTTACTGCAGAATTTACTGTTCTTATCCATCCGAACTTCCAAATCTTTAAATCTTCTCCCTCCCCATATTCTGGAAGACAGCACAATCCAATTCCAGGAATTTGACTGTTGAGCTCCGTTATCATTGAACTGTGAAAAGGGATGAAAGCCCTTGGTTTCTGTGAGGTCACTGTGGTGATGCAGGAAACCCAGCAGCTAACGTGAGCATGGAAATGTTCCCACAAACCCAAAGAGGTGATGACTCAATAATCTGTGTTAGTGAGGAACCCGTATTGTGTAAAAATATTTATGAACATGTCACCCTGTTATTATGGAGAGCAAGATTACACCAACATCTCTCTTTCAAAAAAAAACTAAATTATTATATTGCTTGGCCAGGTCCACTTATTACCTGTCCCTAGTTGCCCCCTTGAGAAGGTGTTGGTGAGCTGCCTTTTGAACCACTGCAGTCCATATGCTGTAGGTAGACCCACAATGCCCTTAGGGAGGGAATTCCAGATTCTGACCCAGTGACCGTGAAGGAACGGCTGATATATTTCCAATCAGGATGGTGAGGGGCTCGGAGGGGAACTTGCAGGGGATTGTGTTCCCATGTATTTTGTCCTTCTAGATGGAAGTGGTCATGGGTTTGGAAGGTGCTGTCTGAGGAGCCTTGGTATGTTGCTATGGCACATCATGTAGATGGCACACAGTACAGCCGCTGTGTTTTGGTGGTAGAGGGAGTAGATGTTTGTGTCTGTGGTGACAATCAAGTGGGCTGAGCCACACCCAACCAGGTAAGTGGGGCATATTCCATCACTATCCTCACCTTTTACTTGTAGATGGTGGGCTGGCTTTGGGCAGTCAGCAGGGTGAGTTACTCACCACAGGTTCCTAGCCTCCTGTAGCTCCAGCATTTACACAGCTATCCCCAGATTCCGATCAATAGTAGCTCCCAGGATGTTTTTTTTTCTTTCAGTGTCAGCTTCTGAACCAGTGCATACATCGTGTGATGAGGAAATAGTTTTGTTAATATCACGTGAATTTCTAAAAAAAAACGACCTATCCTCCGTGAAAGAAACAAACTGCTGGAGAAACTCAGCAAGTCTGACAGCATCTGTGGAGAGAGAGAGAGAGAAAAACAGAGTTAACGTTTCGGGCCCACTGACCCTTCTTCCATCTTGAGTGAGGCTGAACCGAACCACATTTGCATTTGAACTGGAAGAATGTACTTCCATTTACTGACTGTGAAAGAATTCACAAGCTGCGACAGAGATTTAAACTATTTTGGGTGTAGCACCAAATAACGCAGCTGGATTTGTTCTTCTGGAAGTTGTCGATGATTGCGGGTTTTGCCATGGCTATGTGTAAAAGCTAATTATTTTGTTTTGGCTGTTATTACTGGACATTGTTCAAGCAAACAAATGTGGTGACATTAAGAAGTTATTGTAGGTGTGGCTGAAACTAGATTAACTTGTCAACTGAGAAAGAAAGAGTCAGCAGTGTGTGTGGGACCCCTCCTATTGTCAATTGGTAAGCATGCCAGCTATGTGACAAAGAGGAATTTACCCGGCCTACTCTTCACAAAGTATCCTTTAGTGATGAAACAGGTTACATAGCACAGGTCATGTGCAAGTTTGATCAATTTCATTCTTTAATCTAATTTTTGATAAAATTTCAATTTGCGCATGAGAGAGTCTGTGAATACAAATGAAATGACTACTCAGTAAAAGGGACTGATTGGGTCTGTGGTGGATAATAGATTAAGAGTTTAATGACCAATTTGCTGAAACTCGCTCTGTTTTGACCTGGCTCGGATTGCCGGTCTTTCAGTGCGAGCTGTTGTCCTTGCTCACTTTTTTAATTTCAAAAATATACTTTATTCATAAATAATTTGATGATCTGTACAGTTGGACATGCCATACATATGTAAACATTCCATTTCTTTGCATACCGAAAACAGAGTAATCATTCCTATATACAGGTCTGTACGATTACATTTTTAGTTGAGGCGTCAGCAGAGCCCAAATGACTGCGCGGGCCCCCTGTTCTTCTTTAGGCAGGCAGATGTTACACGGTGGTCTTTCCCCACCGTGCCCAGGCGGCAGCTGCCCCAAGCTTCAGCGCATCCCTCAACACGTCCTCCTGGACCTTGGAATGTGCCAGTCTGCAACACTCAGTCGGGGTCAACTCCTTCAACTGGAAGATCAACAGGTTTCGGACCGCCCAGAGAGCGTCCTTCACCGAGTTGATGATCCTCCAGGCACAGTTGATGTTCATCTTGGTGTGCGTCCCGGGGAACAGGCCGTAGAGCGTGGAGTCCTGCGTCACGGCGCTGCTCGGGACGAACCTCGACAAGCACCACTGCATTCCTCTCCAGACTTCCTCTGCATAGGCACATTCCAGAAGGAGGTGTGTGACAGTCTCGAGGGCAGCGTGCGGTGTGGCTGAGAGTCTGGGCGTGCATAAAGGATCTCACAGGCAGAGCCCTTCTCACCACCAGCCAAGCCATGTCTTGGTGCTTGTTGGAAAGTTCTGGCGATGAGGCATTCTGCCAAATGGCTTTGACAGTCTGCTCAGGAAACCGCTCGATAGGATCCACCCTCTCCTTTTCCCGAAGGGTCTCAAGGACACTACGTGCTGACCACTTCCTGATGGACTTGTGGTCAAAGGTGTTTTTCTTCATAAACTTCTCCACGAAGGATAGGTGATACGGAACGGTCCAACTACTCGGAGCGTTCCGCGGCAGCGAGGCCAGGCCCATCCTTCACAACACCGGGGACAGGTAGAACCTCAGTACGTAGTGACACTTGGTGTTTGCGTACCGGGGATCCACACACAGCTTGATGCAGCCACACACAAAGGTGGCCATCAGGGTGAGGGTGGCATTGGGTATATCTTTTCCCCCGTTGCCCTGATCTTTGTACAGCGAGTCCCTTCGGACCCAGTCCATCTTTGACCTCTATATAAACTGGAAGATGGCCTGGGTGACTGCAGCGGAACAGGTTCTGGGAATAGATCAGACCTGTGCCACGTATAATAGCAATGACAGTGCCTCACACCTGATGACCAGGTTTTTTCCTGTGATGGAGAGCGACTGTAGCTTCCATCTGCCCAGTTTCTGCCTCACTTTGCTGATCCGCTCCTCCCAAGACTTGGAGCACGCCCCAGCCCCCCTGAACCAAATACCCAGCACCTTCAGGTGGTCGGTCCTGATGGTGAAGGGGATTGAGGATTGGTCGGCCCAGTTCCTGAGGAGCATGGCCTCGCTCTTGCCTCGGTTTACCTTGGCCCCCGAGGCCCGTTCGAACTGGTCACAGATGCACACGAGTCTGTGCACGGACAGCGGATCCGAGCAGAAAACGGTGACGTCATCCATGTACAGGGAGGCCTGAAGCTGCAGGCCCCCACTGCCAGGAATAGTCACCCCCCCTCAGGCTCACATCCTTCCTGATGGACTCGGCAAATGGCTCTATGCAGCACACAAACAAGGCAGGAGAGAGAGGGCAGCCCTGCCTGACTCCAGATTCCCACCCATTGATTGAGACTGCACTGACAATGTTGGTGCAGAGCAGTCTGATCCAATTGCAGATTCCCTCCCCAAAGCCCATTTTGGAGAGAACATCTCTCATATACCTGTGTGATGTCCTGTCACAGGCTTTCTCCTGGTCCAGGCTGATCAGGCAGGTGTCCAACCCTCTGTCCTGCACGTAGGCGATCGTATCCCTGAGGAGTGCGAGACTCTCAGTGATCTTCCTGCCCAGTACAGCACAGGTTTGGTCAGGGTGAATCACCGATCCCAGAGCAGACCTGACCCGGTTGGCGATTACCTTTGACAGAATTTTGTAATCCGCATTCAACAGTGAGATTGGTCTCCAATTTTTTAGTTCCTCCCTCTCCCCCTTCCGCTTGTCGATGCGGGTGATGATGCCTTTCCTCATGGATTCACTCATGGTACCTGCCCGAAGCATACTGACATACACCTCCAGCAGGTCCTGGCCAATCAAGTCCCACAGAGCGGAATAGAGCTCGACCGGTAAGCCGTCGCTTCCGGGAGGTTTATTCTTTTTTGAAGGACTCGAGGGCCTTGGTCAGCTCGTCCAGAGATAGCGGCTGGTCCAGCCTCTCTCGTGTTCTGTCATCTAAGACCTCCTTGATAGAGGACAGGAACGACTGGGAGGCCGCACTGTCGGTCGGCTTCGAGTCATACAGGCTGGCGTAGAAGGATTTGCTGATCCTCATGACGTCAGCCTGAGATGACGTTACCGAGCCATCTTCTTTCTTCAGGCTGCTGAGCACGGAGCTCTCTTTGTGCGCCTTCTGGAAGAAGAAACGTGAGCACGTCTCGTCCTGCTCCACCGAGCGGACCCTGGACCGGAAGATTATCCTGGAGGCCTCCGAGGCAAAGAGCGAGGCTTGCTGGCCCTTCACCTCCTTGAGGTCCTCCGTGACATCGACCCCCATCGTCTGCAGCAGGAGCAGGTTCTGCATACTTTCCTGGAGCTGGGACAGTTTTCCTCACCCCTCTCTCGCCTCTTGAACACCTTTTGAGAATGAAGAACCTCTTGATGTTCCCTTTTACTGTTTCCCACCAGTCCGCTGGAGACTCAAAGAGGGGCTTCGTGGTTCTCCAACCTGCGTAGTCCCTCTTGTGCTCCTCAATGTTTCCCGGGGTCAACAGCTTTGTGTTCAGCTTCCACGTTCCCTTACCAGCCCGCTGCTCATCCTGTAGGTGACAGTCGGCCAGCAGGAGGCAGTGGTCAGGGAAGAACACCGCTTGACGTTGGTGGATCTGACCGAGAGCGTTCGGGACACAAACAGGTAATCTATCCTTGAGCGGATAGAATCTGAAGGAGTTCCCAAAGCCTGGAGCATCCTCCACCAAGGCACAATGAGGAAAGGTTACAGTCTAGTGCCATTCAACCACTGTACAGTGAGGAGCTGGAAACCGGTGAATGCTGAGCTCTCCGCCCAATCAGAGTCAGCACTGTGTATACTAACAGTAGGCAGGCACCCCTGTGCAACTTGCACTTTGTATAATATTCAATCAAAAGATCTTGGAATGTGGTTTTACAAATATTGTGAATAAATAATAAGAACATTCATAGAAACAGAAACTCAGAGCAGCAGTAGGCCATTCGGCCCTTTGAGCATACTGCACCATTCAGTATGGTCCTGACTGATCATCCATCTCAGTCCCCTGTTCCTGCCTTCTCCCCCACACCCTTAATCACTTTTCACCCTAAGAACTGTATTGAACTCCTTCTCAAGACATTCAATGTTTTGGCCTTAACCACTTTCAGTGACCGAGAATCCCATAGGCTCCCCACTCCCTGGGTGAAGACGTTTCTTTCATCTCCTTTCCAAACGTCCTACCCTGTACCCTTAGATTGTGACTCCTGGCTCTGCACTCCCTGGTCTTCACGAACACCCTTCCTGTGTTAACCCTGTCTAGTCCTGTTACAATTTTATACGTTTCTGTAAGATCCTCTCCCCCACATTCTCCTCAACTTCAGTCAATATAGTCCGAACTGATCCAGTCTGTCTTCATACACCAGTCCTGCCATCCCAGGAATCCCTCTGGGAAACCTTCGCTGCATTCCCTCCATCACTAGAACATCCTTCCTCAGATAAGGAGACCAAAACTGCACACAATATTCCAGGGGTGGTCTTACCCAAGGTCCCATAAAAACCAGAAAAGCAGCCAAACACAGCATCAATATCCCTGATCCACACAATAATAATTCCAGTGTTAGCAGCAATTTTGTACAATCACTGACCGTCACTTCTTGACATCTAGGCACCAAAAGTTAGGAACAAAGGGACAGGAGGTGGACATGCATTCCTCACCCCCCCCCTCTCCCAGGCTGTTCTATGGCTCATTAAGATTGTGGTTGATCTGAGTTCTAACTCTGATGCCTCTCTTTGTTTCATATCACTCAATGCCTTTGGCTAACAAATACCTATCAATCTCTGATTTAAAATGAGCCAAACACCTAACATCAGCCTCCTTTTTTTGGAAGAGAGGAACAAATCTCCCCCCATCCTTGTCTGTTGACCAGAGTTAAAAATCACATGACACCAGGTTATTGTCCATCAGGTTTACTCGGAAGTACAAGCCTTCAGAGCACTGCTCCTTTGTCAGCAAGTTACTGGGTCAGATCATAGGACACAGAGTTTATAGTAAGAGATCAAAGGGTCATACAACTGATGCATTGGACTGAACAAACCGCGATTGCTGTCAAGTCTTTAATCACTTAGAACGGGGATGCAGGTTTTGATTGATTAATATATAAATACCAGAATGTCTTTCAAGTCATAGTCCCGAGATAATTTCAAGTTGACCTGTGTTGAACTGTTTTCTAATGGAGCTCAGTTGGCTAGATGGCTGGTTTGTAGTATTGTGTGATGCCAATAATGTGAGTTCAATTCTCACACCGGCTGGAATTCCCACTAAGGGCTCTCCTTCTCAATCCCTCCCCTCACCTGAGGCATGGTGCCCCTCGGGTTAAACCACTATCTGGCACCTCTCTCTAATGGATACAATGGGCCAGTAGGATTATGGCAACTTTACCTTTTAGTCTCACTCCTGAAAGGGACTGGCTTAAATTGTTAGATGATGCCCTTGGGGGACGATAGACATGCAACTCATTGGAATAAAATTTACATTCAGCAAAATTTTAACTTCTAGCATTGAAGAGTAATTGTGAGATTAATTAAAAAGAGCTGATTAAAGTCAGCTTTTTAGCCTTTTGTTTTGCTGTAGAAATTTCCAGTACACTTCCCAGTTCCTTGGAGTGCAGGTGCATAGCTCTTTGAAATTGGAGTCCCAGGTAGTCAGGGTAATGAAGGAGGTGTTTTGTATGCTCGCTTTCATTGGTCAGTGCATTGAGTATTGTAGTTGGGAGGTGGTGTTGAGGTTGTACAGTGCATTGGTTAGGCCACTTTTGGAATACTGCATGTAGTTCTGGTCTCCCTGCTATAGGAAGGATGTTGTGAAACTTGAATGAGTTCAGAAAAGATTTACAAGGATGTTGGAGGATTTGAGCTATAGGGAGAGGCTGAATAGGATGGGGCTATTAGCCTCTGGTGTTCCAGGGAAAAGGGGTGACCTTATAGAAGTTTACAAAATTATGGGGGGCATGAATAGGGTAAATAGACAAAGTCTTTTCCCTGGGGTTGGGGAGTCCAGAACCAGAAGGCATAAGTTTAGGGTGAGAGGGGAAAGATTTTAAAAAAAGATCTAAGGGGTAGCTTTTCACACACAGAGGGTGGTACGTGTACGGAATGAGCTGCCAGAGGATGTGGTGGAGGCTGGTACAATTACAACATTTAAGAGGCATTTGGATGGGTATATGAATAGGAAGGGTTTGGAGGGATATGGGCCGGGTGCTGGCAGGTGGGACTAGATTGGGTTGGGATATCTGGTCGGCATGGATGGGTTGGACCGAAGGCTCTGTTTCCATGCTGTACATCTCTATGGCTCTAGTCAAAGTTCAAGTTAATCAGAATGATCTCTTTGTGAGCTTGAGCTAATCTTTATAAAATTAATCCAAATGTTTTTCTTTTACTGTTCAGCCTCTCTTACAGAAATTCCCCAGATAGGACACTTCACTAAATGTCCAAAGGAGTTGATGAGTTACTGTATTGAAGGAGAATGTCGGTTTATGCAGTCTGAAAATAAACCATCGTGTGTGTAAGTGACTGAGCAAAATGTTTTCAGTTCTTTCCTGCAGTCCTTTATTGATTTATAGTTTAGTTTCTAACTGTTCTTTGGAATTTCCAGGTAACTTTTATTCTCACAATGAGTATAAAAACTAAGAATTTGCATTTATATAGTGACTTTCACAATCTCAGGGCCTTCCAAACTGCTTTCCAGCCAATGAGGTACCTTTTGAAGTGCAGACACTCCCTCAATACTTGTTTCAATTGAAGGAGACTGGATGAAACAGTCAAGCCTTTGGACAATGTTCAGAATGAAGGAGATGATGGTATCATGGCTATGTCACTGGATGAGAAAATCCAGAGGCCTCTGTTAATGCATGGGTTCAAATCCCAACATGGTAACTGGTAGAATTCAAATTCAATTAGTTAATCTCAATGAGTCCAATCACAAAAGGGTGTTATAAAAACCTGCAAGGTTCACAAATACCCTTCAGGGAAGCAAATCTGCTGTCCTTATCTGGTCTACATGTGACTCTAGTCCCACACTATGTAATGGCCAAGAAACACACAGAGTTAGCAATAGGGGAACCAAAGCCTTGCCAGCAATGCACACTTCTCAGCTCCAGGACATCTCTGCAGGAGTTTCTCAGGGTAGTATCCTAGACCCAACCATCTTCAGCTGCTTCATCAATGACCTTCCCTCCATCATAAGGTCAGAAATGGGAATGTTCACCAATGATTGCACCATTCACAATTCCTCAGATACTGACGCCGTTCATGTCTAAATGCAATAAGATCTGGACAATATCCGGGCTTGGGCTGACAAATAGCAAGTAACATTTTTTTAAAATTTGTTCTGGCTAGACCAGCATTTATTCCCATCCCCAATTACCCAGAAGGCAGTTGAGAGTCGACCACATTGCTCTGGGTCTGGAGTCACGTAGGCCAGACCAGGTAAGGATGGAAGTTTCCTTCCCTAAATGACACTGGTGAATCAAATGGGCTTTTACCAAGATATGTAAGTTAGGTGCATTAGTCAGGGGTAAATGGAGAGTAATGGAGAATGGGTTTGGGTGGGACATTGTTTGGAGGGTCGGTGTGGGCGTGTTGGGCCAAAGGGCCTTTTTCCACACTATAGGGATTCTGTAATAATTTCATGGTCATCATTAGACTCTTAATTCCAGATTTAATTTTTGAATTCAAATTCCTCCAGTTGCTGTGGCAGTATTTGAACCTAGATGCCCAGAATATTCCCTTGGCTTCTGGATTAACTGTCCAGCGATAATGCCACTAGGCTATTACCTTCGTATTTATGCTATGCACATGCCATTTCCAACAAGAAAGAAGCCAACCATCTCCCATTGACATTTAAGACATTACCATCACGGAATCCCCCATTATCCACCTTCAGGGTTTACTATTGACCAGAAACTGAAGTGGATAAGCCATATAAATACAATGGCTACAGAACCAAGTGAAAGATTGGGAGTCCTGCACTGAGTAACTCACCTCCTGACACCCCAATGCCTGTTCACATCTACAAGGCACAAGTCAGGAGGATGATGGAATACTCTGTCTCTGGATTGGTTGGTACCTCATCCATCACTTCCAACACTCACTCCCTCCACCACTGGTAGCAGCAGTGTGTACCATCACTGAATCCCCCAATGTCAACATCCTGGGGTTACTATTCATCAGAAACTCAACTGGACATGACACATAAATACAGTGGGCACAAGCACTCGATAGCAGCTGTATATATAATCGACAAGAAGCATCCTTCAACGTTATCTTCCAAATCTGTGCTAACTTGCATCTAAAAGGACAGGGGCAGCAGATACATGGGAACACCACCCCCTGCAAGTTCCCCTCCAAGCCACCCACCATCCTGACTTGGAAATGTATCACTGTTCCTTCAGTGTCACTGGGTCAAAATCCTGGAATTCCCTCCCTAAGGGCATTGTGGGATGTCCCTACACTACAAGGAATTGCAGAAGTTTAAGAAGCTCACCACCACTTCTCTAGGATAACTAGGGATGGGCAGTTAATTCTGGGCTAGCCTTGTTACCATGCGTCTGCTGCCCTTGTCCTTCTAGGTAGTAGAGGTTGTAGGTTTGGAAGGTGCTGTCTGAATTTCTGGTGAATTTCTGCAGTGCATCTTGAAGTTAATATGTACTGCTGCTACTGAGCACTGGTGGTGAGGAGAATGAATGTTGAATGTAGTTCCGTTTAAGTGGGCTGCTTAGTTTTGGATAGTGTTGAGCTTCTTGAGTGATGTTGGTGCTGCTCTCATCTGGACAAGTGCAGAGACTATTCGTTCACACTCCTTACTTGTGCCTTGTAAATGATGGAGATAGAGTCATAGAGATGTACAGCATTGTCACAGACCCTTCGGTCCATCAATGTTGACTAGATATCCCAACCCAATCTTGTCCCACCTGCCAGCACCTGACCCATATCCCTCCAAACCCTTCCTATTCATATACCCAGCCAGATGCCTTTTAAATGTTGTAATTGTACCAGCCTCTGGCAGCTCATTCCATACACGCACCACCCTCTGCATGAAGAAGTTGTCCCTTAGGTCTATTTTATATCTTTCCCCTCTCACCCTAAACCTATGCCCTCTAATTCTGGACTCCCCCACCCCAGGGAAAAATACCTTGTCTATTTATCCTACCCATGCCCCTCCTGATTTTATAAAATTATAAGGTCACCTCTGATGCTCCAGGGAAAACAGCCCCAGCCTATGCAACCTCTCCCTATAGATCAGATCCTCCAACCCTGACGACATCCTTGTCATTATTTTCTGAACCCTTTCAAGTTTCACAACATTCTTCCGATAGGAAGGAGAACAGAATTATTTCATGCTTTTCCTCTGAGTACAAGAGACAAAATACTGGAGGTACATAGTAAGTTAGTGGGAAAATGTGACCAGAGTTTTTAGATAGATGGTCCAGTTAGTGTTCTATTGAAATCTCCAGATTATATATTTCTTCAACTCTACGACCACCAACCTATTAAAACGTTTAATAACCATCTGGTTGTTTATTTTAACCATTTACTCTTGTTTTCAACAGGTGTAAATTTGGCTATGTTGGCTCCCGATGTGAATTTCTGGATGTATTCTATCGAACCGGAAAACGGGATCAGTTCATCGTCGTGGGGCTGGTTCTGGCCATTCTGCTGCTCATGATTGCAATAATAGTCATCTGTTTTTGTGTGCAGTTAAGTATACTTTAATCCGTCTCTTGTTGAATCTTGAGGAATTGCCTAACAGTTGTTCATGTATAAAAAGACATGTGTATTGTAGATGAGGGGAGGCTGTTTGGCCCACTGTCCCCCGGTAAGCCTCTTTGGAATTGCAATGATGAGAACATAAATATGGCAAAAGGCATAGTCTCAGAATAAAGGGGTGCTAATTTCAGACTGAGGTAAGGAATTCCTTCTCTTAGAGGTTTGTGATTCTTTGGGATACCTTGCTGCAGAGAGTTGGGGGAGGGGGATAGAGTCCTTGTGTTCTTTCTTAAAGGTGAGATTGATCAGTCAGGGAATTTATGGGAAAGTGGACAGGAGGGTTGGATCAGCCACGATCCTATTGAATGGTGCAGTGGGCTTAAGGGGCTGAATGGCCTGCTCCAGTTCATATTTCTTATGCTCTTATAGGAGCAGAGTTGGGCCATATAGAACTTGCACCTTAACACAATCCTGGCTAATCTCCAACATCCACTCCTGTAGCCCCTGATTCTTCCAAGTCCAAATCTCTGTTGATGTCGGTCTAGGGCCTACTTGATGCCTGAGTTTCAGTGACCCTCTGGAGCAGAGAATTCCAAAGATTCACAGCTGCCACGAGTGCGGAAATTGCTCCTTGTCTCTAATCAGCTGGCGCCATTTCTGAAATCACACCCAGCGGGGCCAGGAACTCGTCTAAGCACTGACCCTGTCAGACCCTCTCAGAATCTTTTTGTTTCAATGGTCACCTCTCATTCTTCCTAACTGTAGTGACTGTAATGAGGTCAGCCAGGTGGACCTCATAGAATCTGAGTTCCCTGATTGGGGCTGTGAATCAGATTCAATCAGGGAGCCCTAGCTGATAGATATAAGCAGGATTGTCAGGGATTCTGTTCACTCTGAGACCTGACTCCGAGGAAGATGGGTGTCAAGGACTCTGTGTGTAAATAAAGGGTGATTCAGTGATGGGATACTGGCCTCTGTGGAGTTATCTTAGAAATGACAGAGAATTTAGGCCCTTCTGACTCGATAGCGCCCTCATCTTGATAATCAATCCAGAGTCTTTGCTGTTGCTCCTTCTCCATTGTCCAGGAAACCTTTCCCATCCAAGTATTTATCAAATTCCCTTTTGAAAGTTCTGGAATTCCCATTATCTGGGAATGTTGAAAGATCACAATAATCATTAACCGAGTTGGCTAGTTATGTAAAGGTGATTTTCTAAAGCCCTACAGCTTAAAGAACCTAATGTGAAGGAAATAAGTGAGGACTGTTTGATATTTCAAAACCTGACTTTGTTTTGTGGGAATGAGCAGTAAGATGTGTTTTATCAGCTTAAGATCCGGTATTACAGGATATTATTGTGAACTTAAGATAATAAGAGGATCTCGAATTGAAAAACCTAATTTGAATTAGATTCCAGTCACTCACTGGGAGGAACTTGTCGCACTGCAGGGGCAGAGGAGAGAAGTGGGAAGGATTGGACAAGTCCTGAAAGAGCTAGCACAGGCAGAGTGGGCCAAGTGATCTCCACTTTTGCTGTATGTTTGTAGTTACGGCTCTGCCGAGCTGTTTTATTCAGTAACTGAATTTGGGCAGTACCTCTGTAGGGGAGGCAGTGAGTGAATGAATGTTCAAATCCTGTACCCTACTTGTTACTAAATCATCCTTCTGAAAGTGTTTTGCTATTGCTCAAGCATTCCAAGTTCAGGTAACAGGGAAGGTAAATGGAATATTGGCCTTTATCTCAAGGGAACGGGGTATTAAAGTATGGAGGTTTTGCTAAAAATACACGCAGCATTAGTTAGACCACAGCTGACCTACTGGGACAGGAGACAGGAAGGAAGTGAGGACCGCAGATGCTGGAGATCAGAGTCGAAGAGTGTGATGCTGGAAAAGCGCAGCCGATCAGGCAGCATCCGAGGAGCAGGAGAGTCGACGTTTTGAGCATAAGCTCTTCATCGTGATTCTTCGAAATGTCAACTCTCCTGCTCCTCAGATACTGTCTGACCAGCTGTGCTTTTCTAGCACCATGCTCTGAGATAGGAGACAGTCCAGAGAAGGTTCACTTTGCTGATCCTGGAGATGGAGGGTCTGTCCTATGAGGAGAGGTTGACTAGGTTGGGCCTGTAGAAGAATGAGTGGTGACCTTGTTGAAACATACAGGATCCTTAGGGAACTTGACAGGGGAGATGAGGAGAGACTGTTTCCCCTTGTGGGGGAATGTCTGGGACCAGATCATCTCTGAGTAAGGGGTCACCTAGTTAAGACAGAGATGAAGAGGAATTTCATCACTGAGGTGGGTGGATCTGTGGAATTCTTTACCATAGAGGGCTGTCTGGGCTGGGTCATTCAGTATATTCAAGGCTGAGAGAGACCGATTCCTAATCAGGAAGGAAAATGAGATTTTTATGGAAAAATGCAGGAAAGTGGAATTGAGGATTATCAGCTGAGCTAAGACCCCGTTGAATGGCAGAGCAGACTTGACGGACTGAATGGCCTATTTCTGTCCCTATGTTGTTAGCATTCTCGCTGACCTGTGTAGGGTCAACCTTCTCTGGACTGTCTCTCGCTGACCTGTGTAGGGTCAACCTTCTCTGGACTGTCTCTCGCTGACCTGTGTAGGGTCAACCTTCTCTGGACTGTCTCTCCAGCTGACCTGTGTAGGGTCAACCTTCTCTGGACTGTCTCTCGCTGACCTGTGTAGGGTCAACCTTCTCTGGACTGTCTCTCGCTGACCTGTGTAGGGTCAACCTTCTCTGGACTGTCTCTCGCTGACCTGTGTAGGGTCAACCTTCTCTGGACTGTCTCTCGCTGACCTGTGTAGGGTCAACCTTCTCTGGACTGTCTCCAGCTGACCTGTGTAGGGTCAACCTTCTCTGGACTGTCTCTCGCTGACCTGTGTAGGGTCAACCTTCTCTGGACTGTCTCTCGCTGACCTGTGTAGGGTCAACCTTCTCTGGACTGTCTCTCGCTGACCTGTGTAGGGTCAACCTTCTCTGGACTGTCTCCAGCTGACCTGTGTAGGGTCAACCTTCTCTGGACTGTCTCTCGCTGACCTGTGTAGGGTCAACCTTCTCTGGACTGTCTCTCGCTGACCTGTGTAGGGTCAACCTTCTCTGGACTGTCTCTCGCTGACCTGTGTAGGGTCAACCTTCTCTGGACTGTCTCTCGCTGACCTGTGTAGGGTCAACCTTCTCTGGACTGTCTCTCGCTGACCTGTGTAGGGTCAACCTTCTCTGGACTGTCTCTCGCTGACCTGTGTAGGGTCAACCTTCTCTGGACTGTCTCTCGCTGACCTGTGTAGGGTCAACCTTCTCTGGACTGTCTTTCGCTGACCTGTGTAGGGTCAACCTTCTCTGGACTGTCTCTCGCTGACCTGTGTAGGGTCAACCTTCTCTGGACTGTCTCTCGCTGACCTGTGTAGGGTCAACCTTCTCTGGACTGTCTCTCGCTGACCTGTGTAGGGTCAACCTTCTCTGGACTGTCTCTCGCTGACCTGTGTAGGGTCAACCTTCTCTGGACTGTCTCTCGCTGACCTGTGTAGGGTCAACCTTCTCTGGACTGTCTCTCGCTGACCTGTGTAGGGTCAACCTTCTCTGGACTGTCTCTCGCTGACCTGTGTAGGGTCAACCTTCTCTGGACTGTCTCTCGCTGACCTGTGTAGGGTCAACCTTCTCTGGACTGTCTCTCGCTGACCTGTGTAGGGTCAACCTTCTCTGGACTGTCTCTCGCTGACCTGTGTAGGGTCAACCTTCTCTGGACTGTCTCTCGCTGACCTGTGTAGGGTCAACCTTCTCTGGACTGTCTCCAGCTGACCTGTGGAGGGTCAACCTTCTCTGGACTGTCTCCAGCTGACCTGTGTAGGGTCAACCTTCTCTGGACTGTCTCTCGCTGACCTGTGTAGGGTCAACCTTCTCTGGACTGTCTCCAGCTGACCTGTGTAGGGTCAACCTTCTCTGGACTGTCTCCAGCTGACCTGTGTAGGGTCAACCTTCTCTGGACTGTCTCCAGCTGACCTGTGTAGGGTCAACCTTCTCTGGACTGTCTCCAGCTGACCTGTGTAGGGTCAAGGAGAATGCTGTTCTGTGTTTCTGAGTGTAACTTTTGTTTGAAATATTGTTTAGAACATAGAAAAGTACGGCACAGAACAGACCCTTCAGCCCACGATGTTGTGCCGAGGATTATTCCTAATCTAAAATAAAATAACCTAACCTACACACACACCAACTCACTGCTATCCACGTTCCTGTCCAGCAGTTGCTTAAATGTCCCCAATGACTCTGCTTCCATCACCACCGCTGGCAATGCATTCCCTGCATTCACAACTCTCTGCGTAAAGAACCTACCTCTGACGTCCCCTCTATACCTTTCTCCTAATATCTTCAAACTATGACTCCTTGTGGCAGTCAATCCTGCCCTGGGGAAAAGTCTCCGTCTAGGGACTCTATCCATGCCTCTCATTATCTTGTGTACCTCGATCAGGTCACCACTCTTCCTCCTCCACTCCAGAGAGAAAAGTCTGAGCTTATTCAACCTCTCTTCATAAGGCAAGCCCTCCAGTCCAGTCAGCATCCTGGTAAACTTTCTTTGCACCCTCTTTGTATCTTTCCTGTAGTAGGGTGATCAGAATTGGACACAATATTCCAAATGTGGTCTCACCAGGGACTTGTAGAGCTGTAGCAAAACCTTGCAGCTCTTAAACTCAATCCCCCTATTAAGAAAGCATATGGTGTTTTGGCTTTCATTAACAACCCTATCCACTTGGGTGGCAAATTTGAGGGATCTATGTACTTGAACACCAAGATCCCTCTGTTCCTCCACACTTCCAAAATGCATCACTTCACATTTATCCAGGTTGAACTCCATCTGCCATCTCTCAGCCCAGCTCTGCATCCTGTCTATGTCATGCTGCAGCCTGCCATAGCCCTCGATGCTATCAATGGCACCTCTAACCTTTGTGTCATCTGCAAATTTACTAACCCACCCCTCAACCTCCTCATCCAAGTCATTTATAAAAACTACAAAGAGCAGAGGCTCAAGAACAGAGCCCTGCGGGGCCCACTCAACACTAACCTCCAGGCAGAATACTTTCCATCTACAACCACTCTCTGCCTTCTGTCAGCCAGCCAATTCTGAATCCAGGTAGCCAAATCTCCCTGTATCCCATACCTTCTGACATTATGAATGAACCTACCATGAGGAATCCTATCAAATGCCTTGCTGAAGTTCATACACACCACATCCACTGCTCACTCTTCGTCAACCTGTCTTGTCACCTCCTCAAAGAACTCAATAAGGTTTGTGAGGCATGACCTGCCCCTCTCAAAGCCATGCTGACTGCTTTTAATCACACTGTGCTTTTCCAAATAGTCGTAAATCCTATCCCTCAGAATTCTTTCCAAAACCTTGCTGACCACAGATATAAGGCTGACTGGTCTGTAATCGCCAGGGATTTCTCTATTACCCATTTTGAAAAGAGGAACAATATTTGCCTCCCTCCAATCCTCCGGTATGAACCCTGTGGAGAGTGAGGAAGCAAGATCTTCGCCAGCGGCTTAGCAACCTCCTTTCTCGCTTCCTAGAATAGCCTGGGATAAATCTGGTCTGGCCCTGGGGACATATCGATCTTAATACTTACCAAAATTTCCAGCACATCAACTTCATCAATCTTGATCTGTTTAAGCCTGTATCCCAGCTCCTCAAAGTTCTCATTCACATCAAGATCTCTTCCTTAGTGAAAACTGAAGCAAAAAACTCAGTCCATTTCTGAGCTCCTTTCTAGTAAGCCTGTAATCCTCTAAAGCTGTACTAGATCCTTGCTTCCTCCACCTTACGTAAGCTGCCTTCTTCCTTTTGATGAGAAGCTCCTCTGTTCTCGTCATCCAAGGCTCCTTAATCTTACCCCTTTTTACCTGTCTCAGAGGAACAAATTTATGCATCACTTGCAACAACTGCTCCTTAAACAGTTTCCACAATGTCTGTTGTGCCCTTTCTATGGAACAATTGCTCCCAACCTGTACTTCCCAACTCTTGTCTGATAGCATCAAAATTTCCTTTTCCCCAATTAAATATCTTCCCTTGGTAACTGCTTCTTTCTCTCTCCAAGGCTATGGTAAATGTGAGGCAGTTGTGGTCACTGTCACCAAAGTGTTCTCCCACCGTGAGATCTAACACCTGACCTGGCTTATTGCTGAGCACCAAATCTAAAATGGCTTCTCCCCTCGTCGGTCTGTCTACACCCTGAGTAAGGAAACCCTCCTGAACACACCTGACAAAAACGGCTCCATCCAAACTGTCTGCACTTAGGAGATTCCAGTCAATATTGGGAACGTTGAAGCCACCCATAACAACAACCCTACTACATTTTTCCAAAGTCTGCCGGCCTAAGAATTCTTCGATCTCCCGACTGCTATTAGGTGGTCTGTAGAAAAGCCCCAAGGCTGTTCCCTTGCTGTCCCTAACTCCCACCCATACTGACTCAGGAGACAAACCTTCCTCAACAACCTTTGTTTCTGTAGCTGTGATGCACTCTCTGATGAACAATGCTACACCCCCTCCTCTTTTTCCACTCTCCCTGTTCTTTTTAACCATTCTAAACCCTAGAACATCAAGCAACCGTTCCTGCTCCTGTGAAACCCACGTCTCCATTATGGCCACAACATCGTAGAGCATGGATCTGTACTTGGGGCTAAGTTCATTACTCTTATTTCTGACACTGTTGTGTTAAAGTGACACACTTTAACCGATCCCTTTGTTTCATCACATGAGAAACCTTCCCAATAGAATCATTACATCCTGTTTATGTATGGGAAAGGTTACCAATGTAACTTGGATCCCAGATACTTTTGTCGGTGCTGATGGGGGTTCTCTCAATGATACCAGTTTCCAATACTGAAAGGCCAATAGGAGTGGGATTGCATCTCTGGCTCCCCTGTCCTGATGTGTCCTCTTTCCACATCTTCGAAGGTGAGAATACCTTGATTAGAAACTCCTAGGTTGCGAATCTCCATTCCCAGCTCCGAGTTTTATTAACATGGGGAAGAGTGCTTCCTGTCCTGAGGGTGGTCTGGGGAAGTTGGAGTGGTTTTCCTTCCAACAAGATGGACACTGTAGAATGGGTCACGTTGACTAAGAATAGATTGGAACATGTTTGAAACAGTGAAAGATTTGCAGAGAGAAAACAAAAGAGAAACTGTGTTTCTATTGGCGGAATAAATGATTGCTAGAGGTCACAGGTTCAAGGTGATTGGGAAAAAATACCAAAGATGATATGGGGAAAGTCTTCTTGCACAAGAGTGGGTAGGATCTGGAAGTCTGAAAGGGTGAGAAACAGGGATTCAATAATAGCCTTCAAATGGCAATTGGATGAATGCTTCAGTCGGGAGAGGGACTGATTGGATTGTTTTTGGAAAGAAGAAAAAAAACTATGGATGCTGGAATTCAGAAATTGTCTGGAAAATCTCAGCAAGTTTGGCAGCATCTGTGGACAGAAAGCAGAGTTAGTGTTTCAGGTCTAGTGACTCTTTCTCCGACTGTTCTGAAGAAGTGTCACTGGGCCTGAAACATTAACTCTGCTTTTTGTCCTCAGGTGCTGCCAGACCACCTGAGTTTTTTTTTTCAGCAATATTTGATTTTCTTTGTGGAAAGAGTTGTTACAAAAACAGTGGCCTGAGTGTACTCCTGTGCTATCCTGTTGATGATTAAAGCTTAACTTGAATAGAGCAAATAGCCAGTATTGGTTAGTGAACCCGATGGGTTTTTACAATAATGTCCTTTAGGAAGGAAATCTGCCCTTCTTACCCAATCTGGCCAACATGTGACTCCAGACCCACAGCAATGTGGCTTCCTCTAAATGACCCCTCTCAAAAGACCCTCGCAAGCCACTCCGATCAAGGGACAAATTTGGATGGGCAGTAAGTTCTGGCCCAGCCAGTCACACCCACATCCCATGAACAAATTATAAAGAAAAATGAAAATAAATGAAATGGGAGCGGGAAATAGACAACTTGAATGATTGAACCTACGCCAGCATTTAATCTGATCATGATTAATCATCTATGCCATCTAGATTTTCTCTCCCTATTCCTACATCTTTACATTTCATTAGTGTCCAATAATTCTTACAACTCGGTTTTAAATGTGTTCATCTCTGAGCATCCACACAGAGAATCCCAGCGATTGACAACTTTCGTTTGAGGAGCTTTCTCCTTCTCTCAATCCTAAATGACCAACTCCCTTACTGAGAGTATAATCACTAACCTAGACCCTTCAACCAGGGGAAAAGCATCCAGGCAACTACACAGTCAAGCCTCGAAGAGTTTTATGTATTTAAATTAGAATAGCTCATGTTCCTTTGAACTCTACAGAATACAGGCACTATCAACCGAATCTCTCTTTATAGGACAGCTCTCTCATCTTGGGAATCAACCTGGCCAAACTGTTCTTGCTTCCCCTCTTTGAGAAGTATGTGCTTATGGTGGAGACAGACCGTACTCCAGATGCAGTCTCACCAAAGTCCAATCAAATTTACTGCATGACTTCCTTACTCTAATATTGTTGTGCATTGCAATGAAAGTTAATATACCATTTATCATCTTGATTCAAATGGTTCTTTAGAAATCCAATGGAGTTATTCAAGGATGTGAGACCTGCTGAGTAATATGGCAAGAAGTATGTTTGTAACATCTTCACTTTCTCTGACCTTGATTTTCCCACAGTCGGTTCCGCAGGAAGCACAAAGCTCACAAGAAGAGGTGTGAAGAAGCTGAAATCCTCAGCTCCAAGCCACTGGATGGGAAAGACTCACGAGGTGAAGGTGAAGACACTGCAATGACCACTCTAGCTTGAGTAAGTACTAACCTATTTTGGCCAATCAGGTTGACCCATGTCCAAGGAAAATGTTTTGAAGGTGGGATGTCCAGGACCAATTTAATGACGGAAACAAGATTAGATTAGATTAGATTAGATTAGATTACTTACAGTGTGGAAACAGGCCCTTCGGCCCAACAAGTCCACACCGCCCCGCCGAAGCGTAACCCACCCATACCCCTACATCTACATTTACCCCTTACCTAACACTATGGGCAATTTAGCATGGCCAATTCACCTGGCCTGCACATCTTTGGACTGTGGGAGGAAACCGGAGCACCCGGAGGAAACCCACGCAGACACGGGGAGAATGTGCAAACTCCACACAGTCAGTCGCCTGAGGCGGGAAATGAACCCAGGTCTCAGGCGCTGTGAGGCAGCAGTGCTAACCACTGTTCCACCGTGCCGCCCACAAGATGCCGGGCACAATTCCAAAGATTGGAAAAAAGGGGAGGGATTATGAAGAGTGATGATTGTTGAGACACCGATTGCTTGACATTCTTTGGAAATGTTGGTGACTGGTTTTAATGTTTTACAAAAACTAAACCATTTTGAGAAAGTGCCAGCATCTGGGATAAATGGTAGTGGAGTGAGGCTGTTATTGGGTGATGCTCTGAAGCAGGTGGAATGCAAATTCAATTAATCATTCTGGAAAATAAAATCAGTAGCGGTGCCCATGATATTGGTTGTTGCATCTTGTTCACTAGTATCCTTTGGGGATGGAAATTTGCTGTCTTTGCCTGGTCTGGCCTACAAGTAACTCCAGACCCCCAGCAATGTGGTTGGCTCTTAACTGCCCTCTGAAATGACTGAGCAAGATACTCCCATCAAGGGCAATTAGGGATGGACAACAACTTCTGTCTTAGCCAGTGACGCCTATATCCCGTGATAAAGTAAAAAAGTTGGACGGAAACAACATTTGCCCCAAACGATCCATTCTGCTGGCTATGCTCACACAAGGTGGGGGAGGGGCACTCAGTAATGAGGCTCATTTGAAGAGCCAGTGTAGGGGCATTGGGTTGAATGGGCTCCTTCTGCACTTTAACAATTCTGTGATTCCGGAAAATATCATCCTGACTTGGTGTCACCCCTCAGCTTCTCCCTTGAATATGTCCCCTTCAGTGCATCAGTTTTGATATATAACAGGTTTTTAAAGCAAGTTCAGTTATAGATTGAGGAAGCTGTAAATGTTAACCTTGTCAAAGGGGAACAAGAGATTTGACAGAGGTTTTCAAAATCACAAGGGGCTGTGATCTGGATGAAGTCAAGCATTCCCATTAGTGAGAAGATTGAGAATGAGAGGACCCCAGCATTTGTCTGGGTGTCATTTGGAGAATAATACTGTGCAGGAAGTGACCATTCGGACCATCGAGCTTGTGTTGACTTAGTGAAAGGGCAATCCCACATCCCCACGGTTCCCCCCCCCCACTGCCCCACGGTTCCCCCCCCCCCCCACAGCCTCGCGGTTCCCCCACTGCCCTGTTCTCCCCCCACTGCCCTGTAACTTTTATGTTGCAAATCCTATTTCTCTTGAAGCATGTTGATGGATGGAATAACGATCACAGTGTAATTAGATATTGATAACAATAAAGCTGGAATGGAATTTGTTATTTTTACCTCATAAATTTGGTAATAATGTGAGTTATTCAGGCAATTAGAAATTCCACAACTGGTCCCTGGTCTCTACTGAGTTGAGACATTGCACTCCGAGCAGTGTTGGGGATCATATATCTGTTCTCTCCTCTTTTTCTTCTCCTCCTCTGGTGAGCATTGTCAGTCGTTTGAAGAATTGCTGGGCCATGGTTTATACTGTGATGTTGTTATGGGGATAGGGTGAACAATACACTGCTAGAGTTAATCTGAATCCCAACTAAGCTAACACCCAGAACCCCCTTGCTACTATAGTGAACATATTAGTTTAGGTTTTTGATCTGAGCTCTTGGTTGTGGGTTTGAGTTTCACTCCTACTGTATTAGAGGCGAGATAATGTTTTATTAGAAACACTGTTAATAGGCTGATGGTGGTGTTGAATATGCTGGAATTTATTGCTCATTTTGATTGTACTGGAGAAGGCAGTTAGGAATGGACATTAAACATTGTCCTAGCCAGTGACATTCACTTGCAATTGTTATGATCCCAGCTGATGATAATACTGGACAAGTCCGATCCCAGAGTGAAACCTAGCTTGCTAGATCATGTTTATTTTTGCAATTTAGTTACCGTTACTGGCTGCCTCTTTAACAAAACAACACAAATCTTTTAGTCCATAGAAGAAAAATCTTAACATAAATATCAAAAAGAATTATTCAGCTCTTCTCCCCGTGGTATCTTTAACAGACATGCAATCCCAGTGAACTATCACTTCTATCTTCACTTTAAGATTTCTTGCTGAAATTAATCTTTTCAGTTCTGAAGTTTGGAGACTTTTGCAAACCAGTCTTCTGCTAGGAAGGTTTCTCTCTTTCTGAACGCCACCTACTAATAGTTCTAGCTCTCTGTTTTTCTATGTCATAGAAGTTTGACTTCATTTAGCCTGCAGCATTAACTGCCCAGATAGCTGATCAAGACACTTAACTCAAGTCAGATGCTTTCTTGGAAATTATTCAAACTCACTGTTCAAATCTAATTTCTGACCTTTCTCTTTTCTTAAAAGAAAGAATTGATCAGAACAGAAATGAAACCAAATCAATTTTCCTCTGCTTTAAAATCCCAATTTACAAACGCACTGTGAACAAATTAGAAGTGTTACATCATTAAGAGTATTGAACAGAAGGGTGGAAATGGCATTGGTGAAGTTCAGGAGAAGCTGGATCAACACATGAGGGAGAAAGGAATAGAAGGGCATGCTGTTACAGTGGGGTAGTGCAGAATAGGAGGAGGCACAAGGGGGGTATAAACAACAGCATAGACCAGTTGGGCTGAATGGCCTGAATACTGTAAAATCTATAAGTGGGACGAATTGACCCTGAAATAGGGTGAAGATGACTGACTGGGATTCTGTCTCCTAGTTGTTATGTATTTGGCACATGCTGCTAAATGTGGGATATTGATTGTTAAGGGGGACACAATGTGGTTAGTTACAATACCTTTCCTATTTAAATAAGGCTGTTTAACCTCCCATACAAAGCTTGGATTCTCAAAGTGGAGAGGAGGGAGGTTCAAGTGAGGCATCTTCAGGAGTGAAGATTGAAATGAAGAGGAGGAAGTGATTTTTGAGATCTGTGAATAAAGCTTTGCCCTGTTTTAAAAATGATTTATTTTTTATTCCCGCTCTGTAGAATCGATCTGGATGGGTGAGGTACCTGCAGGCACAGTGTACCTTCCAACACTGCAGAGCACGCCAGCTTCCTGTTAGGCAGCAGACTTTAACCTGAACGGACACTGGATTAAAGTTAGGAAAAAGAATGAAAATGTTACTCACTATATTTTAACTACAATAACAATTATCGACACTTGTCCGAAACCTGTTTGACTGCACTGTGTTTCTGAAATGGTGCTGAAAAGATTTCACATCACAAACTGGGAAATGATTTTAGCGTATAAGCTGGACACTAACAGGTAGGGACTGAGAGATTAATTCACAGTTCTAGACTATTCTTCAAACAGACTTACAAATTGAGACCCTTTTCTCCAAGAACACTTCATCTGTTCTTACTGTGTGTCCAAGTGTGGAATTGACATGTAAGAGAAAGTAAAATAGAATGTTCCTTTAAAAACCCTGGGACACATGGGGAGACTGAACAGTTTCTCTCCAGTCCAGCAGAGAAGAGAAAATAGCTTGAAATGAAAAATGCTATATTTTATGACCATCACTGGTCTTTGTGTTTTAATTCCATTAAATGTTTCAGATCCAGGATTAAAATTGTGAATTATGATAAACCTTGTTTCTACAGCACAAAAAAATACACTGATTGTTGCACATATGAGTTCAGAAATCACTTTCCTTTCCTAAAATGAATCTTTTTTTTGTTAATGTTGCTATTTATGAATGCTGCTAAAAGGTGTTACTGATGTAGACTGTGTAACCACTAGGAAGTTGACTGGTTCAGTGTTCTGTGATCAGATTATCAGAGCTGAGTGACACGGTGTGTGAGTATTAAAGGGGTTATACTTTCTTCCTTACTGTTTTTGCAGCAGCGGTTGGGAATGCTGAAAATGAAATGAATGTGTTTTTTGGAAATGTTGCATTTATTTGTTATTTAATAAATGTGTGTCATTTATGACCTAATTGTCTTCTCAATATTTTAACTCCATATTATCTGTCTACAAATAAAATCTTATAAAATAAGAAAATAGAAAGTGCTGGAAACCTTCAGTAATTCAGGAGGCGACCTTCAAGGAAGGAAGCTGCCATCCTTATGCAGTCTGGTTTATGTGACTCCAGACCCACAGCAATGTGGTTGACTCTCAACTGCCCTCTGGGCAATTAGGGATGGGTAATAAATTCTGGACTAGCCAATGATGCCCTCGTCCCATGACTGAATTTAAAATGCCATGGACAGAGAAACAGTTCACCTTTCCATGTATCTGCTGATCTGTCTCTTTGACACATTTTCTCTTACTGGATCAGATTTCAGTTTTGCAAATTTCTGCATCTCAGGCAACATGGTGTTGTTGCCATGGCAGGCATAATTTTAAAAGTTAATCAAGGCTGCTGACTGCCTTTTTTATTCACATAGGCCAAATGAGGTCAGGATGGCAATTTCCTTCTGTAAAAGGCATTAGTGAACCAGATGGGTTTCTCTGACACTCAATTCATGGTTACCATTAGACTCTTAATTCCAGATATTTATTGAATTCAAATTCACCATCTGCCGTGGTGGGATTTGAACCTGGATCCCCAAAATATTACCTGGGTCTCTGGATTAACAGTCCAGCAATAACACAACTAGGCCATTGCCTCCCTGATTTAATGCAAGAGAGATTCATGACTCTGAATTAGGAGCTGATCTAGGCTATTCAGCCATTGAGCCTGGTCTACCATTCAGTAAGATCATGTTCCAATTGCGACCTCCATTTTCCTTTCCTGCTAAACCTTAGGACCTTTAGAATTTTGACCAATTAACCCCGTCACTAAAAATTTCAAGAACCAAAGCATTGTGGGGGCTAAATCACTGGAAAATTTTAAAGATGAGGTAGGGGGAGTTTTGAAAGTCAGGGGAGTGGAGGGGAATGAAGTGCTGGCAGAAAAGAGAAATTGAGGCCTTGGATAGATCAGCCATGATCTTGGCGAGAGGCGTGTCACGTATGATTGGCTGAATGGCTGATTAATGCTCCTGTTTGTTGGATTCTTATTACTGGGACTCACTGGATACTTGAAAAGGAAATATTTGCGGGGAAAGGGAAAGGGCATTGGGACTAAGCTGCTACATTGGCTGACTGTAGAATTTTACAGGGGCCTGTAATTTCTCAGGATCTATCGGTGTGAAGGTCTGATCACTGTAACCTCTAAAGGTTACACATTCTAATTTTAATTTCTGCTCCATTTTCGTTGAGCACTCCACAACCACCTGATGAAGGAGCAGCACTCTGAAAGCTAGTGTTTCCAAATAAACCTGTTGGACTATAACCTGGTGTTGTGTGATTTTTAACTTTGTCCAGCCCCTTTGGTACCTCCAAATCAGGACTCCATTTTACAGTTGTGTCTTACAGGATGCTAATGATGCAGTGTGCACTGTGATCACTGGATCATTTCACTGGGTGCCTACATCAACCATCCCTGCTGTGGGATCTGTTGGTGAACTTTAAGCTCTGAGAGTTGTAGAGTGGATTGCGACTTTATCCAGAATATATCTTGAATGCTCGCAGCTACTGCCTTCACAGTGAGATGTTGAATTGGTGAGGCCGAGAATAAAACTAAAACAGATGGGAGGGTAGCTTTTAGGAATCCTGTTACCAGATTCAGTCTGCTGACTGGTGTGGCTTCAAATAGTACACAGAAACCTGACTGACACTAACACACTGACCCCAAATTCTGGATTGACTTGGTTACTCCCATAATGATCTCATTGGAATGAATTTCTCCAGTGAAAGCTGAGTACAGCACTCACAGGATTACCGTAAATGAGCTTCATTACTTCAGTAAGATCTCACACGTGGGCTATTGAATTACTGTTGACAAATTCAACTCTGCTGCCAATGCAAAGAACATTAATATGTAGCTATGAAATGATGTAATAAGGATGTAGCTTTTGATATTGTAATGAATTGACAGAGTGAAACAGGCCCTTCGGTCCAGCTGCTCCATGCTGGTGTTTCTACTCTGCATGAGCTTCTTCCCTCTGTCTATCTCTCTCTCTCACACACACTGTCGGCATATCCTTTGATTTCTTTCTGCTGCATGTGTTTATCCAGCATCCCCCTAACCAGACCTTGCCTACTCTCTGTGAGAGGGAGTTTCACATGCTCCTCACTCTCTGGAGAGAAAAACGTTTCTCCTAACTTCCTTATTTGTGACTACCTGTTACCTGTGGCACCCAGGTTATTTGTAATGAAGTGGTTCAATATTATATTCTGCAAGTGTTGTGTAAAATATACAGCCCATTGGGACCATTCATGTTTTATTCACTAAAGTTTGCAAAGGAGGTCTCGAACACCCTACCATCATTCTAACTCGAGTGCAGCTCACCGAGATATGTTTAACACAATGTTCCAACCTCGTTAGAAAAATGGGCTGAGATTGATTGGGAGCTCCTCGTTTCTATAACCACAGTGTAAACATTGTTTTTACAGTCAGTAAGGAGGTAGGAATGGAATATGTCATTGCACAGGATGAGTCACAAGGTCAGGTTAATGGATAATTCCCTTCAAAGGAAAGACTGTGAGCAAAAGGTTAGCGAGGAAACTTTTCATTAATCAGCTGTTGTAAAAAGAAAACAGAACCTTCAAATAGTGAGTGTGTGTGTATATAGAGGAACACTTTAAGGCAGGGAATGTTCCAGAGATAGGATGACAATTTAAACAAGTTTCTCATGATTAAACAAGTTCCTGTATAAAGCCATTGAAAACACTTTGATCAAATGTGTGTCCAGTGGTTGTAAATTCATTTAAGGTTAAGTAAAAACAGAAATAACTGAAGATGCTGGAAATCAGAAACAAAAACAGAAATTGCTGGTAAGGCTCAGTTGAAATCAGTTAATGTAGAACAAAAAGGGATCAGAAAGGTTGGAAATTGACATGACCATTCTTAAGAACAATAGATGTTGGAGTGAGGGCCTGTGGCCCACTCTGACTGGATAAATTCCAGAAGATGTAATCACATGACCGCCTCCCTCCAACTGCTCTGCCTCTCCTGTACACATGATTGGTTACCTGACACAACCATCATTACAGGTCTGCTTTCTAATGGCCAATCAGAAAGCAAACAGATCCTTCATTAGTCAAGCCACCTTTTCTGTCTGGTATCTAATACATTGATATCCATTAAATGGAAGGGTTGAAAGGAAATTATTTTTTAAATGCCCCTGCAGTTCTTGTTTCTCTCCAGTTCCTCCCAGTGGTGACCTGGATAGATTAGATTAGATTACTTACAGTATGGAAGCAGGCCCTTTAACCCCCCGAAGAGCAGCCCCCCCCCCCCCCCCCCCCCCATTTACCCCCTCACCTAACACTAGGGTCAATTTAGCACGGTTCTGGATTAGTGGTGCTGGAAGAGCACAGCAGTTCAGGCAGCATCCGAGGAGCAGTAAAATCAGCACCCTTCAGGCTCTCTGCTTGTATTCCTGATGAAGAGCTTTTGCCCGAAACATCAATTCCCGCCTCAGGCGACTGACTGTGTGGAGTTTGCACATTCTCCCCGTGTCTGCGTGGGTTTCCTCCGGGTGCTCCGGTTTCCTCCCACAGTCCAAAGATGTGCAAGGCAGGTGAATTGGCCATGCTAAATTGCCCGTAGTGTTAGGTAAGGGGTAGATGTAGGGGTATGGGTGGGTTGCGCTTCGGCGGGGCGGTGTGGACTTGTTGGGCTGAAGGGCCTGTTTCCACACTGTAAGTAATCTAATCTAATCTAATCTAATCGATTTTACTGCTCCTTGGATGCTGCCTGAATTGCTGTGCTCTTCCAGCACCACTAATCCAGAATCTGGTTTCCAGTCATTGTTTTTATCCCGCAATTTAGCGTGGCCAATTTACCTAACCTGCACATTTTTGGACTGTGGGAGGAAACCCCACACAGACACGGGAGAATGTGCAAACTCCACACAGACAGTTGCCTGAGGTGGGAATTGAACCCGGGTCTCTGGTACTGTGAGGCAGCAGTGCGAACCACTGTGCCATTGTGCCACCCTAATTTTTAACATTGGACACTCTGAGTCAGTTCTGAAGGGTTCAAATTTCTTCAGTTATCCTTTTTCAAAACCGGTCTTTGGCAAATGTTATTTTATTCCTGGGGAAGAGACGCAGCACTGGGAAAGGCTGCACTTATTGTTCGTGAGAAGATGGTCTATGAGGTTTCTTCAATACATGGAATAACTTGCTCAATCCTTTCAGAGGGTGGACAAGAGTCAACTGCATTGCTGTGGGTCTGGAGACACATTGAGATCAGACCAGGTAAGGATGGCAGATTTTCTTGCCTAAAGGAGATTAACGAAGATGGTTTTTACTGCAATCAATAATAGCTTCATGGTCGTCATTACTGAGACAAGCTTTTTAATTCCAGATTTTTGTTTGCATCATTTACTGAGTTTAATTTGCCACTTGTCAGGCTGGAATGTGAATTGTTGTCTCCACAGCTTGAGTTCAGGCCTCTTGATTGCTACAACAACAAACAATGCTGGAAAAGCTCAGCAGGTCTGGCAACATCTATGGAGAAAAGTCAGAGTTAATGTCTCATGGCCAGTGACCCTTCCTCAGAATTCCTCTTGATTGCTGTTTTTTGCTGTAGCGTTCCCTAATTTATTATGGAGCATTTTGGAAGTAAACCTTAATGCTGAGTTGTTTCTTTCTGAAATGATGGCTTAATTTTTTATAAATATGTCCAAACCAATAGAACAAGGAGTATGAGAAGTCCATTCAGCCCCTTGAATTTGCTTCACGACTGAATCTGGTTCACCACTGAATATGGGAGGAGAAAGTGAGGACTACAGATGCTGGAGATCAGAGCTGAAAATGTGTTGCTGGAAAAGCGCAGCAGGTCAGGCAGCATCCAAGGAACAGGAGAATCGACGTTTCGGGCATAAGCCTGAAGAAGGGCTGATGCCTGAAACGTCGATTCTCCTGTTCCTTGGATGCTGCCTGATCTGCGCTTTTCCAGCAACACATTTTCACCACTGAATATGGTCATGGCTCCTCTGATTGTAATCTCAACTCCATATTCCCTCCTACCCTGGATGCAGAAAATGCCCTTTGGCCCATCAAATCTTTCAGGCCTTTGCTTTCCCACTGGGGGAGGTCGTGATAATGTCACTGCTGTAACAGGGTCAGGATAGACCTGTTTGAAGAGGAGAAAGGGTATTCTGTCACAAAGTCAACTTTAAATAAAAGCATAGTTCTTGGGATCAGAAAGAGACTTGTTTTAAATATGAGTGGATATTTGACCACCTCAGTTGTAGAGAGTTGCTACTTAAATGAGTAAATACTTCCTAATGGGAGAAAGTGGGGACTGCAGATGCTGGAGATCAGAGTCGAGAGTGTGGTGCTGAAAAAGCACAGCAGGTCAGGCAGCATCCGAGGAGCAGGAGAGGAGATATTTCAAGCATAAGCTCTTCAGGAACTTCCTAATTCCAACCTGGTCAAATCTGTGTGTTGTTTTTTCCAAAATTAGCCCATTCATATTGGATTGGGATTGTGCCTCTTTAAATTATTACTGCACAAGGAGGCCATTCGATCCATCATGTCTGTACTGGCTTTTAGAAAGAACTGTCTAGTTAAGCCCAATCAGCATGTACCCCATTGGCCTTGGAAATGATTCCTTGTTAAATTCTAATTCTCTTTCAGGTCATTATTAAATCTGTTTCCATTAGCCTTCCAGGCATGCATTCCAGGTCACCAATTACTGTACGTTGCTTTCTCCTCACGTCACCATTGATTAACAGATCCTTCCAATCAATGTCCTCTTGTTTACTGACTCCCCTGCTTGTGATTTGTTGCTCATGGTCAGCAGGGAGCTCTGGAGATGGAACTAAATAATAAGGTATTGTAATGGAGCCAAAAACAAACTTGATTCAGGTGTCTGAGTTGGTCTCTGTCACATTTATTTCCAATGATATTCATCAGAAAGACAGCCAGGACCTGTAAGAATCATCTTTTAATCTTCTCGGAGCTATTCAACAGTCAATGGCTCAGTGACAGGTGAAGCACTACTGTGGGTCTTCTCGAAGCTGTAGATATCAGTTGAGTGGATTCTCCCTAGTGTCTACTATCTGCATCCTACACCTTCATTCTTCACGATTGTCATTCATTCCATCTCACTGGGCTCTCACTTCTGTTTGTGCTCTTGAAGTCAGTAATTTTCCATTAACTAGCTTCAATTTTACTTTCAAGGGCTTAATTTTTGGGTCACATCTTAAGGTCCTTTACACAAGTCAGTGAAGGTTAGACCCCATGGAGAGCACCAGGAGCTGATCTGGGTACACACCTTAGGAAGGCTAGATTGGTCTTAAAGATTTACAAGTATGATACCTAGACTTCAGGGGTTAAGGTGAGGAGAGATTATACAAATTAGGCCTTTTCTCTTGAGAGTTTAGAAGGTTAAGGGGTGATCTGATTGAAGTCTTCAAGATATTAACAGGAAAAGACAGGGCAGATAAACTATTTCCACTGGTTAGGATTCTAGAGCTAGGGATATAGTGTGAGAGTTAGGGCCAGAGCATTCAGGAGAGATTATAGGAAGCACTTCTACACCCCAAGGGCGGGAGAGGTATGGAACCCTCTTCCACAAACTGCAATGGATGCTGGATCAGGTGTTGATTATAAATCTGAGATAGATGAATATTTATAAAACAAAGTGTGGATGCTGGTGATCTCAAACAAAAACAGAAATTGCTGGTGAAACTCAACAGGTCTGGCAGCATCTGTAGGAAGAAAGCAAAGTTAATGTTTTGAGTCTGTTGACTCTTCATCAGGACTGGATAAATTAGATAAATTTTTGTTAAGCAAAGATATTGAGGGATATGAGCGAAAGGCAAGTATATGGAGTTAAACCACAAATCAGCCATGATCTCATTGAATGATGCAATGGATTCAAGGGGCTGAATGGTCTACTGCTGATCCTATGATGCATGAAGCACACTGTCATGCTCTCTTGATGTTCTTCTTCTGCAGTCAGCATTCTAACTGCAAAAAATTATTTCTCACCTTTCGACCTGACAGCCTGTTATATGATGTAGAGTGAATTGTCAGAATCATTGGCTGACCTTTCCTCAGTAGCCGCCGTTATTGGCTTGTTTACCTTTCCAGCTAAGCACTTGTGTAGAAAGTGATCTTGTGTGATATCCTCCCAGTATTTATATCTTGTCCTCTGTTTGTTTTTCTGCAAATATTCTTTGCTTTTCTCAAAACCTGCTGTTCACATTGGCCTGGACTGTCCTTCAGCATCATGCAAAGCCTCATCTGTTTCTGCCGGAAGTATGTTCCAGATGATGATTGACAATCTGCGCTTCTGTTTATGTTGTTGGCTTTTTTGTCAGTACATTTCTCCTCTCTCAGCAGTTGTGCTGTCATGTTAGGATCTCTTATGCCGAATACAGTGCTGTTTCTGACGTTTTGAGATTTGTAGCTCAGGTTGAGGTTTTGAATGTAGGTTTGCTCACTGAGCTGGAAGGTTCATTTCCAGACGTTAGTTACTCTACTAGGTAACATCTTCAGTGGGCCTCAGGCAAAGCAATGCTGATGATTCCCTCTTTCTATTTATATGTTTGGGTTTCTTTGGGTTGGTGATGTCATTTCCTGTGATAAAATCACTTCCTGTTCTTTTTCTCAGGGGGTGGAAGATGGGGTCTAACTCGATGTGTTTGTTGATAGAGTTCCAGTTGGAATGCCATGCTTCCAGGAATTCTTGTGCGTCTTTGTTTGGCTTGTCCTAGGATGGATGTGTTGTCCCAGTTGAAATGGTGTCCTTCCTCATCCATATGTGAGGATACTAGTGAGAGTGGGTCATGTCTTTTTGTGGCTAGTTGATGTTCATGTATCCTGGTGGCTAGTTTTCTGTCTGTTTGTCCAATGTAGTGTTGGTTACAGTCCTTGCACAGTATTTTGTAAATGACATTAGTTTTGCTTGTTGTCTGTATAGGGTCTGTATAAAACAGCAGCTAACTAACTTGATAGCAGGAATTTTCAGTATTGCTTCACCTGAGGCCCACTGATAATGTTACCTAGTAGGGTGATGAAACGTCTGGAAATGAACCTTCCAGCTCAGTGAGCAAACCTACATCCATTTCTGACGTGATCAGCTATCAGCATTCCAAACTTTCAGGATTTATCTAGATGTATCAGTGTGATTACAGATTGATCAATAGACCCCCTTTCCCCTTGAGCCCTGATATTGAACATATACCATTTATAAGTAACATTAATATGGTGATGAAAGCTTGTAAATCTCTACAGCCTGGCTTTTCTGTTCCTCTGAGATCCAAGCTGCAGTATAGATTGTGTTATTGTTTCCCAGGCACTGATAGCAAGTTTGCTCAGGTTTTTAATTTATTTCTTTTTGCAATACCACAGTTTTGCCATTGAGTAGAGGATAATATTTATTTCAACCTACATGTTCCATGGCAACATTAAAAACAGAAGGTGATGAAAATAGTGGGTCAGGCAGTACCTGTGGAGCAAGAGAGAGAAAGAGTTAATGTTTTGAGACCAATGACTTTGTGCGGGAAATTCTGCCTCTCGTAATTTAATTGAGTTTTTTTGCGCATGTACCAAAACGATTGAGGTCAGCAGTAGACGTAGTCTACATGGTGTCCTTAATCAAGCCTTTAACAAGGTTCCGTATGGTAGACTGGTTAGTCAAGTTAGATCCCATTGGATTCAGGGTGAGCTGGCCAATTGGATACAAAATTGACTTGATGTAGGAGACAGAGGGTGGTGGTAGAGGGTTGTTTTTCACACTGGAGGCCTGTGACCAGTGGTCACAGAGATCAGTTCCGGGTCCACTTTTGTTTGTCATTTATATAAATGATTTGGGTGAGAATATACAAGGCATGGTTAGTAAGTTTGCAGATGACACCAAAATTGAAGGCTACCTAAGATTACAAGGAGATCTTGGTCAATTGGGTCAATGGGCTGAGGAGTGGCAGATGGAGTTTAATTTGGATAAGTCTAAGGTATCGTATTTTGGTAAAACAAACAAGACCAGAATTTATACAATTAATGATAGGGCCCTGGTTGTGTTGTAGAACGGGGGACCTGGGGGTTCAGGTATATAGTACTTTGAAATTTATGTCACAGGAAAACAGGATGGTGAAGAAGGTATTGAGCTTGCTTGCCTTCATTGCTCAGACCATTAAGTAAAGAGGTTGGGTCATCACATTGAGGTTGTACAGGATGTTGGATGAGACCACTTTTGGAGTACTGCGTACAGTTCTGCTAAAGGAAGGATATCATTAAATTGGAAAGGGGTCAGAAAAGGTTTATTGGGATGTTGTCTGGGCTGGAGGTTTTGAATGATGAGGATAGGCTAGGACGTCTTTTCACTGGAGCGTACGAGATTAAGGGGTGACCTTACAGGGGTTTACAAAATAATGAGGGGCTCTGATAAGGCGAGTAGCAAGGATAGGTGAGATTAAAACTAGAGGGCAAAATTTTAAGGGGAGAGGGGAAAGATTTCAAAGGCTCCCGAGGGGTAACTTTTCTCTCTCGTGGTGGCTCATATATGGAATGAACTGCCAGAGAAAGTGGTGGGGGCAGGTTCAGTTATAACGTTTAAAAGACATTTGGACAGGTACATTAATAGGAAAGGTTTAGAGAGATATGGGCCCAACGCAGGCAGGTTTGGGAAACTTGGTTGGCGTGGATGAGTTGGATCAAAGGGTCTGTTTCCGTGCTGTATGACTCTGACTCCATAATTGCAAGATCTTTAGCAGTCCAACACTGTTGAGGTTTAAGAGCTGAAGAACAGATGGTTGTAATTTGGCCATAACCAACTCCTAAACTGAGCTGTGTCCTCATGAGAAATTTAACGCTTTGAGGAGGGAAGGGAAGGGGCAAACTTAAAATTATAGTAAGTTTTTTAGAGTTCTGAGGAAGGGTCACTCGACCTACAGCGTTAACTCTGATTTCTCTCCACAGCTGCTGCCAGAACTGCTGAACTTTTCCAGCAATTTCTGGTTTTGTTTCAGTTTATAGCAGATCTTCTCAGATTTCCGGGCCGCTCCCCGGGTAGGATGTGGTGATGTTTCAGTGACATTGGTCAGACCCGGCACGCTGATCTCCAGGTGAGAAACTCGTTGAGCAGATATTTCTTGCAAATAGGAACAGCTGCACTGGCAATTTTGCAAAACTAATCCAAAAGTTCCAGCGCCTCTGGTTTATACGACCAGAAGCCACTGGGGGGCAGCGATGAAGTATTTGTGAGGAATCTGTACACAATTAAAACAGGAAGGTTTCCCCAGTGACTTCATAACCGAGTGGAGACTGGGAATTCCACAGGGATGTGACAATAATGTTGGTGTGACTGACTTGAAGAACGTGGAACCCTTCCCAAAGAACTCAACTTGGTGACCTCGCCAAAGAACACCAAGCTATTGTCTCCAGGTCTGTGATGGAACTTACCTCCTCTGGAGCTCTCCCTCTCCTGCTCCCCCAACTCCAAACAGCTATCTCCCTCCCAAATCCTCCTGACTTTACTTCGTTTCCTCTCCTTGTCCAGTCTCTTCCCAACCTTCAGGAAAGTGGGTGTGAGGAATGTCCGATCAGCCATGATCTGATTGAATGGTGAAACAGGCTCAATGGGCCAAATCGCCTGCTCATTATAATATGCAATACAATATCCTTTTATTGTCACATGTGCTGCAGTGGAGGAGCACAGTGAAAAGCTTTTACACTGTCTGCCGTCTCATGGTGACATTGTAGGTACAAGTACCTAAATGCAATTTTTGGATGCAACAGTGGAATAACAGTAGTTGCATTACTTTGAATTGAAAAATATAGTAAGAATAGGGCACCATTAAAGGGCTGACATTCCAGTAAGGTAGGAAATTCCAAATAGACATGACAATGTAGCAGCATGTGGACTGTGCATCCATGTCAGACCCCAATCCAAAGGCTGTTCCCCCTCCACTCTCAACCCTAGTCTGCTCTGTACCTGCTCTCAGCTGCTCCAAGGTAAGTCCCAGGACTGCCTCCCCCATGCTGGTCTCCGCCCAGTGCACACTGCTCCTGTTGCTACTTTGTATGGTCTCACGTGTTTGGTTTCTTCTGATGCCCTATTTTACCAGTTGCCTGTTCCTGACCCAGCCTCCTCTTCACTATGGATGCCCAGTCCATCTATACCTCAGTTCACCATGTGGACACTCTGAGATCTCAGCCCATTGAATGGGGTCCAGAGGATCCCCATCCAACCCACCCAGCTCAGCTGGTTTTCTCATTAAATTATTTCTCTCCCAACTTGTTTCTCTTTGAGATCGGGAGAAGAGTCAGACTGGACTCAAAACACTAACTCTCCCTCTCACTCTCCACAGATGGTAAGTTTCTCTGATTTCACATATTCGCCAAGTGTCCCTCTGTATTATCCCTGAACCAGCATCATTAAAGCAGTACACTTGGTTGACACTTCCCTGGGTTCTTGCTGAGTGTTGCTGTGTTTCCAACATTATAGTAGTGAGTACGTTTCTAAAATAGCTCACTGACTGTGAAGTGTTTGAGATGGTCTGAAGTTCCCCAAAGTGTGAAGTAAGCACAAGTCTGGGTGAAAGCTACCTCCTTGATTCACTTGAGCAACAAAGCATTGTCGACGTGAGATGGCAGAGTTTCCTGGTAATTATCTGTAAATTGCCTATGAACATTATAAAATGACTCTTTTGTGTTATCAGTTTGTTGTCAGTAGAAATTAGCTGTCGATAATTTGATACTACGCCCAGTATCCATAGGAACGCACCTCAGTAGTGAGCCCCAGGAAGGTCCAATAGAAAATCATTTAGGCCCTTTGTCAGCCACCCAATGAGATAATAGCTGATCTGTGACTTGACTCCATTATCCCCTTCAGTTCCATGTCCCGCAAAGATCCAGGTTTAAAATTATTACCTGCATTAACACCTCTTGCTGTTGTGTGTCACCTTCCTATCGCCCTTTCTGTTTCTGAACTTCTCTCCTGTCTCTGGTGTTGAGCTTGTGTTCCCGTAGCTGGACTCCCCTGCAGGGTAGAGATCTTCTGAATTGTTTCCCCGTTCAAAATCCTTCAAATATCATGATGTGGAGATGCCGATGTTGGACTGGAGTGTACAAAGTTAAAAATCGCACAACACCAGGTTATAGCCCAACACCTCTTGGACTATAACCTGGTGTTGTGTGATTTTTAACTTTAAATATTAAATCATCTTTTAACCCTCTATGTTCCGGAGAATAGATCACCTTCTGTCACCCCCTCCTGTTATCTGTGCCTGGTAACCTGTGCTGTATAAAAGGACAATATCCTTTTGAAGTTTCCCAGATGGAGTGAGCTTCCTGGGCCAGATCTGGCAGCAGACGTTCTTCTGATGAAGGATTGGGAATCCCAAGAAGACCAAACAGAACAAAGTCTTTGGAAGGTACCATCAGGGTTGATCAGTCGTGGATTTCGGTCTCTCCAAGTCTCCCTCACCAGTTGAGTGGAGAAAGGAGTTCCCCAAAGTGCTGGGAGCTCTTGGGAATATTTGTTCACGGAGCCCAGGCACCTTTGGGAAGGTGGGCTTCCAAAAATCCCCAGGTTTCCCACCTTTCTCCGATTCTGCTGACAAATTTGGAGATGTTGCGACTCTTTGGAAAGCTTGTCAGGGAGGACCATGACAATAACTTCTCCGATTGAAGCATCTTAGTTCTTGAGTTGGTGAAAAGATTTGCAATTCTTTGCATTAATATAAAGTCCTGCCTATGCTCTTGGGTAGTAGAACCAGAGCTGTTCATTCACGTAATGTGTTTACTTCCAACATAGAGGTGGGTCAGCTGTAACCGGAGTAGGGAGAGGCCATTCAGCCCATTAAGCCTGTTCCACCATTCAATTAGGTCATGGCTGGTCTCTCACTTAGTTCCATTTACCTGCATTGGATTCTAATTCCTTCGAAACTTGAACGAACAAAAATCTAATAACCTCAATTTCAAATCTTCTAATGATTCCCCAACCTCAACAGTATTTTGGATGTGAGGGAGGATGAGGGGAGAGAGAGAGTTTCAGATTGTGTGACAACACGTTTCCTGACATAACAGTGGTTTTGATTAATTCACAGCATTAAGACATCACTAGCTAGGTTTGCATTTACTGTCCAGCCCCAGTTGTTCAGGGGGTAGTTAGGAGTCACCCACATTTCCTTCCCTAAAGGGCACTAGTGAACCAGGTGGGTTTCTCTAACAATCAGCAGTGGTTGCGTATGGCACAGAAACACACCCTTCAGTCCAACTTGTCCATGCGGACCAGGCATCCTAAATTAATTTAGTCCTATTTGCCAGCACTTGGCCCATATCCCTCTAAACCCTTCCTATTCATATACCCATCCAGATGCCTTTTAAATGTTGTAATTGTACCAGCCTCCACCACTTCCTCTGGCAGCTCATTCCATACATGTACCACCCTCTGTGTGAAAATTTTGCCCCTTAGGTCCCTTTTAAATCTTTCCCCTCTCACCCTAAACCTATGCCCTCTAGTTCAGGACTCCCCGATCCCAGGGAAAAGGCCTTGTCTATTTATCCTATCCATGCCCCTCATGATTTTATAAACCTTTATAAAGTCACATTTCAGCCTCCGATGCTCCAGGGAAAACAGCCCCAGCCTGTTCAGCCTCTCCCTATAGCTCAAACCCTCCAACCCTAGCAACATCCTTGTAAATATGTTTGAACCCTTTCATGCCTTACAACATCTTTCCGATAGGAAGGAAACCAGAATTGCACGCAATATTCCACCAGTGGCCTAACCAACATCCTGTACAGCCACAACATGACCTCTCAACTCCTGTACTCAATACTCTGACCAATAGGGGTAAGCATACCAAACACTTCCTTCACTGCAAGGTTTGTGACGGTTTGTAGCTCAGGTTGAGGTGTAGGGTGTAGGTTTGCTCGCTGAGCTGTAGGTTTAATATCCAGATGTTTCATTACCTGGCTAGGTAACATCATCAGTGGCGACCTCCAAGTGAAGCGAAGCTGTTGTCTCCTGCTTTCTATTTATATCAACAACATAATCTACAAACAAACCAACGGCACACCCATGGGATCTCCGCTATCAGGATTCATAGCAGAAGCGGTAATGCAAAGACTAGAACAAACAGCCCTATCAACCATCAAACCAAAAATCTGGGTCCGCTACGTAGATGACACCTTTGTCATCACAAAACGAAACAAGATAGGAGAGACATTTAACATTATCAACAACACCCTCACAGGCATAAAGTTCACCAAGGAGAAAGAAACCGACAACAAACTCACATTCCTGGATGTCACAGTCGAAAGAAAGGACAACGGAGAGCAACAAACCTGCGTATACAGAAAACCGACAAACACTGACCAAATACTTAACGACACCAGCAACCATCCCAACACACACAAACGAAGCTGTATCAGAACACTATTCCAACGAGCCATCACACACTGCAGCACAGGCGAGCTTCGGAAAACAGAGGAGAACCACCTATACAACGTATTCAAAAAGAATGGATACTCAAAAAATACAGTGCGCAGATTCCTCAAGAACAAACCACGACAAGTAGACCAAACACAGCTAGAAACCCTAACCACCTTACCATACATCAAAGATGTTTCACCAACACTCTCAAACAAAAACTAACAAACTTAAAAGACCCAGTACAACCCATGGACAAAACCAACGTCATCTCCAAAATTCCATGCAAGGACTGTCACAAACACTACGTAGGACAAACAGGAAGAAAGTTAGCAACCAGGATACACAAACACCAGCTAGCCACAAAAAGACACGACCCTCTCTCCCTCGTAGCCCTACGCACAGATGAAAAAAAGCACCAATTCGACAGGGACAACACATCTATCCTGGGACAAGCTAAGCAAAGACATGCCAGAGAATTCCTAGAGGCCAGGCACTCCAACCACAACGCCATAAACAAACACATAGATCTAGATACCATCTATCAACCCCTCAGAAATGAACAGGAAATGACATCACTACAAACCCCTGGAACCCCATCCAGGACAAACATATAAATAGAAAGCAGGAGACATGAGCTTCACTTCACTTGGGGGTCACCACTGATGATGTTACCTAGCCAGGTAATGAAACGTCTGGATATCAAACCTACAGCTCAGCGAGCAAACCTACACCCTATTTCCTTCCCTATCCTATCTACCTGTGACTCCACTTTCAAGGAATTATGATTTTTTGTTGAGTTAAAATGGAGGGATTTGAACCCAGATCACCAGAATGTTCCTGGGTCTCGGCATTAATGGTCTAGTGATAAAACAACTAGGCCTTCACCCTGAGCAGCCCCACCCAATCACTCACACTTTTTGAATTCCACTGATCACCAGAGCAAATAGTTCCTCCAGTCTACACACGTGGTCTTGCTCCAGTGCACTGCTCTTAAAATGCTTAAATGTCATGATCACATATCACTGTTCTTCCTCGTCCTTTGTTCTCCTGTAATAATTACTTTTAAATTTGCCCAAGGGAGTATTATAGAAGAGGTAATGTTTGACTGATATTTCCTTCAGCCTTATCTATGAGCATCGTTCACACACTCTGTCAGTTGTGGAGAATAATTGGTACCAATTCTCCCAGCAGTGTTACCCAGAACAATAAACAATCCCCACAGCCACACCTGCCCCATCATTCCACTCCCTTGTCTGATCAGTGCTTCAGGGAGTTCCCACGCTCACTGAGACTTCTGTAAAACAGAAAAGGGTTCAGAAGTACTGATACACAAATCACTAAAAGTAGTGACAAAGGTTCGCATGGGCACTATCAAACCAAAGCACTGACTACATCGGAGCAGGAGTAGGCCATTCTGCCCCTCGACTCGACTCTGCCATTTAATGAGCTCATGGCTGATCTGTTCCTCATTCCATCCACCTGCCTTTGGCCCATTTCCCTTAACAGCCTCACTTAGCAAAACTTTATCTTTCTCAGACTTTAATTTAACACCTGATCCTGCATCCATTGTGGAAGAGAGCTCCAAACCTCTCCCATCCTTTGTGTGTGGAAGTGCTTCTTAACATATCTCCTGAACGGCCTGTCCCTCATTCCCAGACTGTATCCCTAGTTCTGGAATCCCCAATCAATGGGAATAGTTTCTGCTTATCTACCCCTGTCTTTTCCTGTTAATGTCTTGAAGACTTTGATCAGATCACCCGTTAACCTTCTAAATTCTAGATGATCTCTCGCTGTATTAAATCCCTGAAGTCCAGATGTTGTTCTTGTAAACCTACACTGCGCGCTGTCTCCAAGGTCAGTCTATCTTAAATTACAAGATCAGATATTTTTCAATGACAGCTGTAAGCTACTGAAACAGAAACAGGAAAAGGTTCTCAGGAAGTCTGGTAGTGCCTGTGGCAGGCGAAACCAAGTCAATCTTTGAGATGGATGCCCGTTTATCAGAACTGGGAAAAGTCTGAAATAGAGGTGGTTTTGAGTTTGTTGGAGATAAGTACAGAAGTTTTTCTCATTTTACACATGTTTCTGCTGCCAGGCGAGAGCAGCCACTTCTGACAAATCTTTTGTCTCTTTGTTTTCTTTTCTTGCCCTGTGGTCACTGTCTTTGACCCTGTAGGACAAACTCTTCTGTCACTCCATCTCTCCTGTCTTTCAGACTTCCCTGAGGCCCTGTTGATCGGGGTACACCCTCAATTGTTTGATGGTTTGGGCAGTTTAGTATCAGAGTCAACTGGCTAGTCAACAATCTGAATGATTTTTAAATAATATTGGGGCAGCCTGTCAATTTTTTTACCAAGGTGACGACAACACAGGAGCTAGGAGCACGAATAGAGATAGTGTAGGGATATGAGCTGAGAATAGTTCACAGGTCGGCACAACATTGAGGGCCGAAGGTCCTGTTCTGCGTTGTATTGTTCTATGTTCGATGTTCTAAACCTGCTCTGATTTTGAATACCATCATGGCTGATCTCATCTTGGTCTTAACTCCACTTTCCAGCCCACTCCCTGTAATCCTTCTATCCATTACTGATTAAGCATCTGTCTAATACCGAGGTTGTGAGTTCAAGCCTCACCTGGAGTACATGTTAGGGGCGGCACGGTGGCTCAGTGGTTAGCACTGCTGCCGCACAGCACCAGGGTCCCAGGTTCAATTCCAGCCTTGGGTGACTGTCTGTGTGGAGTTTGTAATTCTCCCTGTGTCTGTGTGGGTTTCCTCTGGGTGCTCCAATTTCCTCCCACAGTCCGTTGATGTGCAGGTTAGGGTGAATTGGCCATGCTAAATGGTTCATAGTGTTAGGTGCATTTGTCCTGTTTCTGCATTGTATTGTTCTATGTTCGATGTTCTAAACCTGTCATAGGGAAAGTGGGTCTGGGTGGGTTACTCTTCGGAGGGTCTCTGTGGACTGGTTGGGCCAAAGGGCCTGTTTCCACACTGTAGGGAATCTAATCTATCTCCTCCTGACCTGCTGTGCTTTTCCAGCACCATTCTCGACTCTGGATCAATATCTAATGATAGAAACCCACTAGACCAACATCTCCCCTCTTTCAAAAATCACTGGGAAATGTAGAAGTATTTGAACACTTTCCTGTCCCCATCATTGTCTAAACTGGTATGAATAGCAGATGATGTGGTAAAGTAGCTCAGTGGTTAGCATTGCTGCCTTAAAGTGCCAGGGACTATACAAACCATTCTTCCTGTCTCTGCGTGGGTTTCCTCTGAGTGCTCCAGTTTCCACCCACAGTCCAAAGATGTGCAGGTTAGGGTGGATTAGCTCTGGGAAATGCAGGGTTACAGAGATAGGGTCGGGGGAAACTTGCTGGTTTCATGGAAGTCTAACCTCCTGTTGAGTTAATGTGGATTGGATGGGCTGAGTGGTCTGCTGTCAGTTTGTAATCTCTGTGTTGTGTGGATATATGACAAAGACATCAATTGAACTATTTTATCAATTTTATGTCCTAGCAATTCTTTTTATGTTGAAGTCAATGGTGGGTTGGAGGTGGGGTGGAATCCAGTGGCTGTATTGTAGTAATCCAGAGACTAATAGTCTGGAAGCACGGGTTCAAATTTCACCACAGTGACACGTGGAATCTAATATTCCATTAATAAATCTGGAACTAAAAACTAGTCTCAGTGATGGTGACCAACTAACACTGTCAAAGTAAAACCCATCTGGTTCACTAACACTGTCATTCCTTATTGGGAAATTGTGGTGGAATTTGTATTCTACTATTCCTGGCGTCATCACAAAAGTTAAAGATTTGAAGGACATAAGTTTCCCCAATTGACCAGACTGATAGAAACCTTGGACCTGGTTTCTGTCCTGAACAAGAATCACATTTACATGTAATTAGACTTTAGCTCCAGGTAAACAGTTATAAACTGTTGGTATATAATACTAATGAAAACTCTAATCCTCCCGTAAACTCCCCCTTACACACAGGCAAACAAACCGATAGGGCTAAATCGATGATGGACAGATGGGAAAACTGGAGAGAAGAACAGTCACTTTTTTTTTCCCAGGTTCTGTTGTCAGGATGAGCTTTGTGACTCTTCTGTTGGTCAGCAAGTTGCTTAAACCATCTTTCTCTAGATGCTTCAACTGGTTGATGAGAGACACAAGGTGACCAGTCTTCTTAAAAAGTCTCCAAGTTATCAGTTAACGGTTAGCTTACAATAACTGTTGTTGGAAACAAACTGATTTGCTTCAGGTTTGCTATTAGTTTTCACTGTGGAGAACAGACACTGCTCCCAGGCAGAGAATGAACTGAACACTTCTCTGTAACTTGTTCCAAATTCCAAGCTGTTCAGTTACCTAAGACCCAATCATACAGTTATTGGCAGGCAAAAAAGGCTTTTGTCACCAATCCATTGACCAATCAACTTCTCATTGTAAGCAAAAGTTGCATCTGTGTCCCCATCAGCTCCAAATTCTCTCCAAGTCAAACACCAATTATTGCTTCTTCAAACAGTTGGTTTTTTTCCCCCTAATTTGACCTATTTTCCTAATCAACCCATTCAGAGATGTTATGACACATCGCTGGAGTATGCAGGATTTGAACCTGGGCCTCTCAGTTCATGGGTAAGGCTATTATCACAGAGCCACAAAAGCCCTTCAAGTGGTTGTTGAGATGATGCCTTCAATGGGTTCAGGTTACTTGCTTTCCAAGCATGCAGCCAATGGCTTTTAAAACAGCTCCCTCTTCCCCGGCTGACCTACATGTGAGTCCAGACCTACATGTGAGTCCAGACCTGTGGAAATGTGGTTGATTCTTGACTGTCCTCTGAAATGTCCTAACAAGGTGCCCCATTCAAGGGCAATTGGGGATTCCCACATCATATCAAGTGATTTTGCAGCACCCTCCGTGTTCCCAGTTTCTGTTTTGTTTGTAATAGAAACTGTGACGACAGTTTTGTGCCATCTCCCTGTTTGTTACATATTCTTATCAAGATAAGAGTAATTGCCAGGGAGTTTCCCTTTTCCCAAGGTCAGAGACAAGTATTCATCAGTACCCATGAAGAATATATCTATTATTTTATCTATTCATTCTCAGGTTTTGGGCGTTGTTGGGAAGCCTGGAACGTATTGCCCAACACTTGACAAGGTATTTGATGGAGCTTTTGTCTGTTTAGGGGTGTGGAACAAATATTGGCTGGCTCATCCATCTTCGAGGGCACATCCATTCCAATGGGAAATTCCAGATCTGGGTGCTTTCTCTCTGAAAAGGACATTGATTTCCCATTTTGCTGAACTTCTTTAGGGTGGCACAGTGGTTAGCACTGCTGCCTCACAGCGCCAGAGACCCGGGTTCAATTCCCACCTCAGGTGACTGACTGTGTGTGGAGTTTGCACATTCTCCCCGTGTCTGCGTGGGTTTCCTCCGGGTGCTCCGGTTTCCTCCCACAGTCCAAAAAAAAATGTGCAGGTCAGGTGAATTGGCAATGCTAAATTGCCCATAGTGTTAGCTAAGGGGTAAATGTAGGGGTATGGGTGGGTTGCGCTTCGGCGGGTCGGTGTGGACTTGTTGGGCTGAAGGGCCTGTTTCCACACTGTAAGTAATCTAATCTAATCTAATCTTTCATCGATTACTATCACTCAGTGCCTCTGAGCAATCAGGAGGTTGGTTGGAAATCTCGCTACAGAGCTGGGAGTGTGAGGGTCTGGCCTGACCCCAGAGTGCAGTCCTGGGAGCTCCACACTCTTTGATTGGGGGGAGGGGGGCGGTTGGGGCGGGGGGGGGGGGAGATCAAGACCCTTCACCTGGTTGTAAAAGAATCAAAGGCTGCATTGGTGTCTGGACAAATTTCTATCCCTCATTCAGCATCATCACAAACACTTACTCAGTCGTTATCACAAGTCTGTGAGATCTTGCTGTGCACATGTTGCCTACTGTATTTCCTACATGATGACAGAAAGTGAAGCATTGATAAGCATATTCTCACTTTTTTTATTGGATGCTTTTCACAGTAAGTGCTGGAAGTACACCGCAGCTTTGACAACACATCGTAGTGAACTCAAAACATTAACTCTGCTTTCGCTCTACAGTTGCTGCCAGATCTGCTGAATTTCTCCAGTGTTCTGAGTTTACTTCATACCTTCAGCATCCACAATTAGACAGAATGGTAGAATTGTACAGTACAGATCAAAACCCCAATTTATGTTCATTCTAAAACAAAATTTTGCTTGTTTTTGGTTTGTTTACAGATGCCTGTTTGTTGATGGCGTCGTGCTGTGTGTCAGTTGTTGACATTCTTCAGTGAGCAGCAGCGGAGTTTTGTGAGCTGGAACTCAGATCAAGACTGAGATCCTTCTCTATCCCACGGAGCTAGCCATAATAAATCCTCGCTCTGTCTAGGGCTCAGATGCCTCAAGAGGGAGTCTTTCCCATTTCACTGCAGTCAACAAAATCGTTGTGATTTTGTATGACAGAATCCGACAGTACAGAAGAGGCCCTTTGGCCCACTGACTCTGCATCAACAAAATAAGCTGCCCTAAATCTACACTGGTCCCACTTCCTGCACTAGGCCTCAAAGCCTAGAATGTTATGACATTTCAGATGTTGAAGTGGGATTTCCAACCAGCATCCTGATTGCTGGGAGACACTGAATGACAGTAACAGAGGATGGAAGAAGCTCAGCAAAATGTGAAGTCAATGTCTTTTTTTTTTCAGAGAGAAAGCTCCCAGATCTGGGACATCCCCACCCCAATGAATGTGTCCCTTAATTGCCCTTGAAGGTGGACAAGAAGAAAGTGAGGGCTGCAGATGCTGGGGATCAGAGTCGAGAGTGTGATGCTGGGAAAGCACAGCAAGTCAGGCAGCATCCGAGGAGCAGGAGAGTCAACATTTCAAGCACAGGCACAATCCAGTAACTGAGGGACCAGCTGTTGGAGGAGGTGAGGTTTTAAACTCCCCCTGTCGGTTTGGTTAGATGCAGGGCAGGCAATGAAGAGCTTATGCTTGAGATGTCGACTCTCCTGCTCCTCAGGTGCTGCTGCCTGACCAGCTGTGCTTTTCCAATACCACACTTTTTGATCCCCCTTGTTTTAACCTCTCCCAGTTGATGTGAGGGCTTGTGGTAAGACCTTAAGAACTAGGAACAGCAGTAGGCCATTCAGCCCCATGAAGCTTGCTGCACCATTCAGTAGGATTGTGGCTGATTAAACATTCCTCACAACCACTTTCCTGCCCTTTCCCTCATTTCCCCAACTGATCAAGAATTGATCTCAGCCTTAAAAATACACGAGGACTCTGGCCCTACACCTCTCTGTGGCCAGGAGTTCCAAAGACTCTCAATTCTCTGGAGGAAGAAATTCCTCCTCATCTCCATCTTAAATTGGTGCCCCTTTATTCTGAGACTGTACCCTCTGGTCCCAGACTCTCCCATGAGGGGGAACACTCTCTCAGTATTGACCCTGTCCAGCCCCTTCAGAATCCGATAAGCTTCGATGGGATCACCTCTCATTCTTCTCGACACCCAACCTTTGTTCATAAGACAATCCCTCCATACCGTGTACCATCCCACTGATGGGAGGGATGAGGTGTTTGTTCAGGGGAATCCAGGCTTTAGGAGTTGTGTGCAGGCTTGATAGACCCTGTTGGTTCTATAGATTTGTAGTGCAGTTTGGCCAGTCTGTCTCGGGATTCCTCATCCCTGGTCTCATTCTGGTAAATTTCCTTTGTACCCTCTCTGGCTTTGCTAAAGTCCCACAATTGGATACAATTCCAGTTGAGGTCTAACCCTGTATTTTGTTAAGATTGTTCAGCACGGGCTGGGCTGGACCAAAGGGTCTGTTTCTGTGCTGTATGACTCTATTTAGCAAAACATTCTCATGTTTGTCTGTGTTTATTTACTCAAGGATCCAGTATACTTCTATAACAGAGAGTTTGCAGCAATTAAGATAGATTTTTGCACTTGGATCAAAGAAAAAAATGAAATGATTAATCTTCAGATCTAACACATGAATGTTTATCTTTGTGGTGTATAAATTCCTCACCTCAAGCTTAACTCCATAATCTCTCTTAGCCAATGAATCATCTGGAATTTATGGACCGTGTAAGTGCAGCTCCTATCTCCAATACAAACGAGTTAATCAATTGCCCCTGGTTTTCCCTGCACCAGCACATTCCAACTTGAATATCTGTTATGTTAGACTGTGCGTGTTGTCTCTGTTGTCATGGGATACGAGATAAATTGTTTCAATTCACTTCAAAGATGATGGCACTAGTGAGTCTTATCATTTGGGAGTGAAATAAGCAATAAAAGAAACTGCCTTTGTTCTTTTAGCTGCTAAAACATGACAATCGTAGGCACACACCAATGCATTTCAAAGCGTTCTTCAGCAAAGTGCCCAGAATAAAGTTGAATTAATCTATTTCAGTCCGAAGAAGTGCAGATTGGGTGAATTGGCCATGCTAAACTACCCCGAGTGTCCAAGGCTATGAAGGTTGGGTGAATTAGCCATGGGAAATGCAGGTTTACAGGATAGGGTAGTGGACAGGTCTCTGAAGAAGTGGGGGGATTGCTCTTTAGAGGGTCAGTGTGGACTGAATGGACCAAATTACCTGCTTCCATACTTCATGCACACACCCAGAGGATTGTTGGTTTATCAGCAGCTTGTCAATGATGGATGTGCCTCTAAATCAAATAATAATGGCATTATTGGGCTGCCTTACCAAAAGGTGGCTCAGTACAAGTTTTTGGTTTGTGTCCTGGAGGGTTTATGACTCTCAGCTTACTCTGACTGTTCTCCAAAGCTCACTTCTATACCAGGTACCTGTGGCACCTCCCTGGCTACTGTCAGGACTACGCTGGGTTCCTCACACGGTGCCCTGGTTTTAAAACCCTCACTGTCCACTATCTCAGTCTGGAGCTGCCCTGCACAGTTCCTTCCTCTGTAGTTTGTCCTGGAAATGGCAAAGGGCAGAGACAAATTACTGAGAGGGACCTGAGGATAGGCTGCTGCAGAGGAGGAATGCACCCGCTCAGGGCAGGATATTCAGATACACTGCAGCCGCAAATACCCCCATGGTAACCTGACCAAAACTCCAGCAGGCCCCAGTGCAGGACAGTGTCCGTCACTCCAGCTGGGAAGCCTGGGACTGCGGGGGAAAGGAGGAGGAATAAATGCTGAGAGAGCAGACGTTATTGTAAAGATGTTCTCATTTTGTAAATACATGTTCTCTTGTTCACCAGCAGCTGTCTGTGTGAGTGAGGAACTGTCCATAGTACGGTACAGTGTTTGAGGGTCTGAGCTGTGAAGAGAGAAGCTGCTACACCTTGTGCAGGTCAAGAGAGTTTGGGAGGTGCTTGTTATTTCTGGCAACAACGGTCAATTTTTCCAGTGCACAATCCATTGCTTGATCCTTTCTGCCATTGGTGGGATTAATTCCTGATGGTGGACAGCAAGGCTTGGGTTGGCAATCGACACAGAGGGTCGATGTGGAAGGGTCAGTGCAGCTCTTCACTGCACTGTCTAACTACCTGCACCAAGGTCAAGCCCCTCCTTCACATACTCCCTGAACAGGTCAGAATGGAGCCCAGCTACCGTGGCCTACTCCCCAGACTGTTACAGTATGAATTCTGGCTGTGACCACCCCAAATGGCTGACTGGCTGTGTACAAGCATGTAGATGAGGGTAGAGCAGTTGACTTGGTATACATGGATTTCAGTAAAGCCTTTGATAAGGTTCCACATGGTAGGCTATTGGAGAAAATGCAGAGGCATAGAATTAAGGGCGATTTAGCAGTTTGGATTAGAAACTGGCTTTCTGAAAGAAGGCATCGAGTGGTGATTGATGGAAAATATTCAGCCTGGAGTCTGGTTACTAGTGGTGTGGCACAAGGATCTGTTTTGGGATCACTGCTGTTTGTCATTTTTATAAATGACTTAGACACAGGCATAGGTGGATGGGTTAGTAAGTTTGCAGATGACACTAAAATCGGTGGAGTAGTGGACAGTTTGGAAGAATGCTACAGGTTGCAGGGGGACTTGGATAAACTGCAGAATTGGGCTGAGAGGTGGCAAATGGAGTTCAATGCAGCAAAATATGAGGTGATGCACTTTGGGAAGAATAACAGGAAGGCAGAGTACTGGGTCAATGGAAAGGTTCTTGGCAGTGTGGATGTGCAGAGGGATCTCGGAGTCCATGTACATAGATCCCTGAAGTTGCCATCCAGGTGGATAGTGCTGTTAAGAAAGCATACGGTTTGTTAGGTTTCATTGGGAGAGGGATTGAGTTCTGGAGCTGCAATATCATGCTGCAACTATACAAAACGCTGGTGCGGCCACACTTGGAATATTGTGTACAGTTCTGGTCACCCCATTACAGAAAGGATGTGGAAGCATTGGAAAAGGTGCAAAGGAGATTTACCAGGATGTTGCCTGGTCTGGAGGGAAGGTTTTATGAGGAAAGGCTGAGAGACTTGAACCTGTTCTCATTGGCAAGAAGAAAGCTAAGATGGGATTTGATAGAGACATACAAGATGTCGGAGGATTAGATAGGGTAGACAGTGAAAGCCTTTTTCCGAGGATGATGATGTCAGCTTGTACGAGGGAGCATAACTACAAATTGAGGGGTGATAGATTTAAGACAGATAGCAGAGGCAGGTTCTTTACACAGACAGTGGTAAGGATGTGGAATGCCCTACCTGCCAATGTAGTCAACTCAGCCACATTCGGGAGATTTAAACAATCCTTGGATAAGCACACGGATGATTTTGGGATATTAGGGGGACGAGCTGAGAATAGTTCACAGGGCAGCGTAACATCAAGGGCCGCAGGGTCTGTTCTGCGCTGTGTTGTTCTGTGTTTTCTGTTCTAAGCCCCTGGACTGATAGAGGACATTACGCTTGATTACTGTGCCAGGAGCTTTTGAGTGAAGGCTGTCTCCCTTGACCTGACTATCTTTATCTTTATTCATTCATTGTTCCCTAATCTTGCCCAGCCTTCCCTTTCATTCCAACAAGAACATAATACCTCTGAACCCTCATAATCACATTCTGGAAAGCTTCCCACTTGTCAGTCATCCCTTTACCTGTGAACAGTCTACTCCAAAAAACTTTGAAAGTTCTTTCTTCATACCATTAAAATTTGATTTACTCCAATTAAGAACTTAAACTTTTATGGAAGACATGTTTTTCCATAACTGTTTAAAAACTAATAGAATCATGACTTCTAATTCCAAAGTATTCCCCAGGTACCACCTCAGTCACTTGCCCTGGCTTATTTCCCAAGAGAAGGTCAAGTTTTGCTCCTTTTCTAGTAGATACATTTACATATGGATAAATAGAGTTTTCTTGAACACCTTGAACAAATTCCTCACCATTCAAACCTTTAACACTATGGCAGTCCCAGTCAATGTTTGGAACCTTATTTTTCTTACAGATATCTGAGATCTTTGTACATATTTGTTCGTCAGTTTCCCTCTGACTATTGGGGAGCCGACAGTACAGTCTTATTGGAGCAATCTTTTGCAGGCAATAAATTTCAGGAGACAGTAAAGTTCAGGCACGTGGTGATTTATCCAAGCGTTGACCAGTATAATGCAGGGAGAGGCCAAAGATCACTCCGAGTCTGGCCTCGGCATGACGGCTAAATCACCCCGTTAAACTTCGACTTAGATCAGAAGAAAACTCAGTGACATTCTGACTCAAATACAAACAAATTGTCTCTTATACATGTTCTTGTTGCTTTAACATGATTGCACATACTTCCTCACCCCATATATTATTGGTTAATTAGTGCTGGGTTATCCACATATGATTGGGTTTTTAGTACATCAGGGAGAAAGTGAGGACTGCAGATGCTGGAGATCAGAGCTGAAAATGTGTTGCTGGAAAAGCGCAGCAGGTCAGGCAGCATCCAAGGAGCAGGAGAATCGACGTTTCTTTCCTGAAGAAGGGCTGATGCCCGAAACATCAGCCCTTCTTCAGGAAAGAAACGTTGATTCTCCTGTTCCTTGGATGCTGCCTGACCTGCTGCGCTTTTCCAGCAACACATTTTCAGCTTTTTAGTACATCACTCTATATTAGTAATTATTTGTTGCTGTAATCTGATTTGACCATTTTAGGATGTGAGAAATCGGTCTTTGCATGGTTACCAGTGACCCTCGTATCTCGACAATGCCTATGTCTGTTTATTCTCCTGGTTGTTGTCCTTTATAAGAGATAAGCGATCCCCCTTGCCATTACTTGTAATGAGTTTTTAAATCTTTCTTTGTAATTTTTTTTAGTGATTTATATATATTACCTTCAAGATTAGATTAGATTACTTACAGTATGGAAACAGGCCCTTCGGCCCAACAAGTCCACACCGACCCGCCGAAGCGCAACCCACCCATTCCCCTACATTTACCTAACACAACAGGCAATTTATCATGGCCAATTCACCTGACCTGCACATCTTTGGACTGTGGGAGGAAACCGGAGCACCCGGAGGAAACCCACGCAGACACAGGGAGAATGTGCAAACTCCACACACAGTCAGTCACCTGAGGTGGGAATTGAACCCGGGTTCTCTGGCGCTGTGAGGCAGCAGTGCTAACTACTGTACCACCGTGCCACCCACGATAATCATGGATGTGATGTATATTGATTTTAGCAAGGCATTTGATAAGGTTCCCCATGGTAGGCTCATTCAGAAAGTAAGGAAGCATGGGATACAGGGAAATCTGGCTGTCTGGCCCATAGAATACAGAGGGTATGAGCAGATGGCAAACATTCAGACTGAGCTCGGTGACCAGTGGTGTCCTGCAAGGATCTATTCTTTGTGATTTTTATAAATAACTTGGATAAAGAAATGGGAAGGGTGGATTTGTGAGTTTGCCGATAACATGAAGGTTAGTGGAATTGTGGATAGTGTGGAGGGCTGTTGTAGGTTACAACGGGACATTGACAGGATGTAGAGCTGGGTTGAGAAGTGGCAGATGGAGTTCAACCTGGAAAAGTGTGACATGATTCATTTTCGAAGATCGAATTTGAATGCAGAATACAGGGTTAAAGGCAGGATTCTTGGCAGTGTGGAGGAACAGAGGGATCTTTGGATCCACTTCCATAGTTCCCTCAAAGTTGTCACTCAAGTTGAAAGGATCATTAAGAAGGCATGTCAGCTTTTGTTAGCAGGGAGATTGAGTTTAAGAGCCACGAGGTTATGCTGCAGCTCTGTAGACCCCTGGTTCGACCACACTTGGAATATTGTGTTCAGTTCTGGTCACCTCATTATAGGAAGGATGTGGAAGCTTTAGAGAGGGCGCAGAGGAGATTTACCAGGATGTTACCTGGACTGGAGGGTGTGTCTAATGAAGAAAGGTTGAGGGAGCTAAGGCTTTTCTCATTGGAGTGAAGAAGGATGAGAGGTGACTTGATAGAGATGTACGCCCCACATCCCCAACTGCTGCTTCCATTCTATTCCTGCTCATAAAAAGAACAAGAACGAGAGAGGCACAGATTTAAAGGGATGTGCAAACAAAGCAGAGGTGACATGAGAAAAAAACCTCTTCACACAGCGAGTAGTTCGGGTCTGGAATGAACTGCTTGGAAATGTGGTTGGGTCAAGTACTACTCAGAGGAGATTGGACTTGGATTTGGATAGAAATAGTCTGCAGTTGTATGGGGATACTGGCACTGGGTAGTGATGCTCATTTGATGAGTGAGTGCAGGCACGATGGGCTGAATGGCCTCCTTGTGTACTAGAACAATTCTGTGTTTCTGTGTGCTTTACACAGTGGCTCAGTGGTTAGCACTGCTGCCTCACAGCACCAGGCACCTGGGTTCGATTCCAGCCTCAGGTGGCTGTCTGTGTGAAGTTTGCACATTCTCCCCGTATCTGCGTGGGTTTCCTCCCACAATCCAAAGGTGTGCTGATTAGGGGGGGAGGTGGGGTGGGCATTGTCCATAGTGTTCAGGGATGTGTAGGTTAGGTGCATTAGTCAGGGGTAAATATAAGGTAGGGGAATGGGTCTGGCTGGCTTAGTCTTTGGGGGAGGGGGGTCAGTGTGGACTTGCTGGGCCGAAGGGCCTGTTTCCATACAGTAGAGATTCTATTTTAAGATGTTGAGAGGCATAGATAGAGTAGATAGCCAGAGACTTTTTCCCAGGGCAAAAGTGTCTATTATGAGGGGTCATAATGTTAAGGTGATTGGAGGAAGGTTGAGGGGAGATGTCAGAAGTTGGTTCTTTACTCAGAGAGTGGTGGGTGTGTGGAATACACTGCCAGCGGTGGTAGTAGAGTCAGATACATTAGGGACATTTAAGCTACTCTTGGATAGGCACATGGATGATAGTAAAATGAAGGGTATGCAGGTTAGTCTGATCTTAGAGTAAGATAAAAGGTTGGCACAATATCGAGAGCTGAAGGGCATGTACTGTGCTCTGCTGTTCTATCATTGAAAAGAGTGGTGCTGGAAAAGCACAGCAGATCAGGCAGCATCCGAGGAGCAGGAGAATCAACGGTTCAGGCATAAACCCTTCATCAGGAATGGGGGTGGGGGAAGAGAAAGGGGGCTGAGAGGGTAGGGGTGGGCTGGAGGGGAAGGTAGATGGAATGAGATAGCTGGATGCAGGTGGGGGTGATGGTGATAGGTTGGAGAGGAGGGTGGAGTGGATATGTGAGAAGGAAGATGGACAGGTAGGACAGTCAAGATGGCAGCGCTGCGTTGGAGAGTTGGATCTGGGAAGAGGTGGGGAGAGGGAATATTTGGAAACTGGTGAAGTCAATGTTGATGCCATGTGGTTGAAGGGTCCCAAGGCGAAAGATGAGGCTTTCTTCCTCCAAGTGTCAGGTGGCTTGGATTTGGCAGTGGAGGAGGCCCAGGACTTGCATGCATTTAGCAGAGTGGGAGGGGGAGTTGAAATGTTCGGCCACAGGATGGTGGAGTTGTTTGGTGCATGTGTCCCAAAAATGTTCCCTGAAGTGTTCCATGAGTTAGCATTCTGTCTCCCCAGTGTAGAGGAGATCACATCGAGAGCAACAGACACGGTAGATGATGTCTATCAAGGTGCAGGAAAATCTCTGCTGGAGGTGAGGGGGGCAGGTGAGGGGGGAGGTGACGGGGGAGGTGTGGGTGCAGGTGAGGGGGGAGGTTTTACACTTCTTGTGGCAGCAGGGGAAGGTGACGGGGGTGGAGGGTGTGGACCCAACAAGGGAGTTGGGAGAGAATAGTCTCTGTGGAAAGCAGATCGTAGTGGGGAGGAAATATGTTCTATGTTAATTTGGCACAGGAAGTAAAATAGAGATTACTACTTTTGATGTTCTGCTTTTTAACCTCCTACCAAACCTTTTATACTCACTCTGCAAAACCTTCACCCTTTCCCTAACAATGTCCTTACTTCCCATGTGCAGCGCAGCTTCCAGCTCCTCACTCTCCCCTTTGACAATAGACTTCAAACAGTTTGAGACATCCTTCACTCTGGCATCAGGAAAGCAGCACACTCTCCCAGACTCACGCTCACTGCCCCAGAATCTCCTCTCTGTGCCCCTGACAGGATGGTCCCCAGAACAATTTATTCTTTTAAACCTTGACAAACCCTGTTTAATATAAGATTCGTTCTTAGTGCCCAAGACCTGACTACCACTTGTATTTTCCTCTGACACCTGCTCATTCTTTAAAGATGAAGTCCGGATGAGGATTGATTTATCCGACCTGAAAGGACAGGAAGGAGCTCAGTTTAATGTGACCAGCCCAGAACTGAACCCATGACTGTTTAGAGCAGAAGTGAGATGGTTTCTCAAGAGGAGCCACAAGGGAAAGCCTTCTCTTGTTGGTCAATAACTAACATCTCTGTATCCAGCCTTTCCAGCTTTTAATCAACTTGAGAAAATCTCTTAAGCTACGTGACACAAACCATGACTAGTCATTTTTCCAAGAGGATGGTTTTAGATGTTATGGAGAAGGATGAGAGCTCTGCACGTGATTGCTTTGCTGAAAGTACACACAATGTGAAGGAACAGGCTCAGGTGCAAACATTAATGCCTTCTGCAGGTATTTGTTATTGGACGTTTTCACAGGAGGAAGATAAATAAATATTCCCAGGTTCAAAGTTCCTCACTATTCCTCACCATGATTTACACTTTTCAGAACTGACAACAATCAGTTGTCTACTCGAATGTTCCTTCCTCTCTGCCTTTCTTTTATCCTTCTATTTCAAACATGTATTCACTTCCCTCTTACTGCTTCGCCCCCAATAAGGGAGGGATTCCGTGGCCTATTCTTTATGAAAGATAAAGCTTTGAAATTCTCCCTTTTGATTATTCATTGAAAAATTGCTTCCAAAGGCAGAAGGGCTGTGACCAGAGGTTACAAAACACAGAGAGACCAAAGGCAACTTGAGCAGCACAGTGGCTCAGTGGTTAGCACTGCTGCCTCACAGCACCAGGAACCTGGGTTCGATTCCTGCCTTGGGCGACTGTCTGTGTGGAATTTGCACATCCTCCCCGTGTCTGCGTGGGTTTCCTCTGGGTGCTCTGGTATCCTTCCACAATCATAGATGTGCAGGTCAGATGAGTTGGCCATGCTTAATTGCCCATAGTGTTCAGGAAAATGTAGGTTAGGTGCATTAATCAGGGGGTAAATGTAGGGTGGGGGAATGGGTCTGGGTGGGTTGCTGTTTGGAGGGTCAGTGTGGACTTGTTGGGCCGAAGAACCTGTTTCCACACTGTAGGGAATCTATGAATTTGAGGAAGTAATTTCTGAGTTACTGTGATCTGGAATACGTAGCCTGAAAGGGCAATAGAAGAGATTCAATGGGAATTTCCAAAAAGGAATTGGATAAATTCAGGAAAAGGGGAAAGCAGTAGGTATAATAATTTGTATGGTTGTCCTGGGATTACAGATCAACTTGAAAAGAAGCCTTATAACAAAGTACATGTTGTGGCATGAATCCCATTTTGAGAACTGATGTTCCAGAATGAATCTCATGTTTGAGAATTCGTATTCTAGAATAAATTTTTTTCTGGCCTCGATACTCTGTGCTGCTAATCTTAGTGATTTTCATCTCAGCTGTCCTGCATTATTCTTTTCCAGGATGTTTTTGTGACCTCCTGGGTTCTGCTGTGCAACAGCCTGTAGTCACTCACATTGAAATGCATTTGTTCAGTTAGCAGTCGGGTTACTCTGACTTACAAGGTTCTGGCTTTGACTCCCACCATTGGTTTTGGCACACCAATCGATGCTGATCCTCTGGTGCAGTACTGGAGGACTGCAATGCTGTCAGACATTCTGTCTTTCAGATAAGACAATAAATCCAAATCTGGGGGTGCATGTGAAAACTCCTGTGACACTAACTCAACGAGGAGGCAGGGAGGTCTTCCAACATCCTGGCCAATACTTATCCCTCATTCAATGTCACAAAAAAACTGATTTACCTGGCCTATATCACAGGTTATTTGTGGGATCTTGTTGTGTTCAACTTTTAGCTGCTGTTAGCGAATTTTGGGAAGATTCATAGCTGCTGTGTTTCTTCAATTAAATCAGCAACTGCACTCAAAGTGCCACATTGGCTGTGGAACATTTTGAAACATCTGGTGGTTGTGAAAAGCATTACATAAATGCAAAGTCTTTCTTTTCTCTTTTCATTAACAGTCCCATGACGTCCTAATCAAAGGCCAGCAACGCTTTTCTTGCAATCTTCAAATCCCGGTTTAGATGTTAAGAACCAAATCAACCAATACCAATTGGCTTTTTACCAAAAACGCCAGCATGTCAATTCTGATGAAAATATCACTGTGACTTTGATGTCAATTAAGTCAACATTAGGTTTTATTTTAAAGATTGTATCCAGTGTCAAGTTGTAATTCAACTTTTCAAGAACTGGTTATAAAATATTTTCCCACACAACACAAATGGAATCCTCTTTGGTATTTAGACAATTCATGGCCTGACCTTTCACATCACTCACAGTCTGCGAAGGGGAAACTAGTTTGGTGACATTTCACAACTAACCCTAACCCTATCGCGAGGTACTCTCAGTATTGCTATATGTGGCACAGGTCTGGCCTATCCCCAGGACCTGTGCCGCCGCAGTCACCCGGGCCATCTTCCAATTCATTTGGAGATCAAAGATGGACCGGGTCCGAAGAGACTCTATGTACAAAGACCGGTGCAATGGGGAAAAAACACGCCCAATGCCACCCTCACCCTGATGGCCACCTTTGTGTATGGCTGCATCAAGCTGTGCGTGGATCCCCGGTACGCAAACACCAAGTGTCACTACGTACTGAGGTTCTACCTGTCCCCGGTGTTGCGAAGGATGGGCCTGGCCTCGCTGCCGCGGAACGCTCCGAGTAGTTGGACCGTTCCGTATCACCTGTCCTTCGTGGAGAAATTTATGAGGAAAAACACCTTTGACCACAAGTCCATCAGGAAGTGGTCAGCACGTAGCGTCCTTGAGACCCTTCGGGAAAAGGAGAGGGCGGATCCTGTCGAGCGGTTCCCTGAGCAGACTGTCAAAGCCATTTGGCAGAATGCCTCATCGCCAGAACTTTCCAACAAGCACCAAGACGTGGCTTGGCTGGTGGTGAGAAGGGCTCTGCCTGTGAGATCCTTTATGCACGCCCGGACTCTCTGCCGCACCGCACGCTGCCCTCGAAGTGGCTGCGGGGGGGACGAGACTGTCACACACCTCCTTCTGGAATGTGCCTATGCAGAGGAAGTCTGGAGAGGAATGCAGTGGTGCTTGTCGAGGTTCGTCCCGAGCAGCGCCGTGACGCGGGACTCCGTGCTCTACGGCCTGTTCCCCGGGACTCACACCGAGACGAACATTAACTGCGCCTGGAGGATCATCAACTCGGTGAAGGACGCTCTCTGGGCGGTCCGAAACCTGTTGATCTTCCAGCTGAAGGAGTTGACCCCGACCGAGTGTTGCAGACTGGCACATTCCAAGGTCCAAGACTACGTGTTGAGGGACGCGCTGAAGCTTGGGGCAGCTGCCGCCAAGGCGCGGTGGGGAAAGACCACTGTGTAAGATCGGCCTGCCGAAAGAAGAACAGGGGGCCCATACAGACGTTTTTTTGGGCTCTGCTGATGCCTCAGCCAAATATAGGTATATATACAAGATTGAAAAAATGCACAGGATTGTAAAGGACAAGAATAAAGTCGAATCTGTGTTTGTAAATATGGACATATGTATGGCATGATCCAATGTACAGACCATCAAATCATTTATGAATAAAGTATATTTTTGAAATAAAAAAAAAAAAAAAGTGGTGGGGAAAGACCACCCTGTAATGTCTGCCTGCCTAAGCACAGGGGTCTGATGCAGTAAGGGGGCTCTGCTGACCGCGCCCCCCCCCCCCCCCCCCCCCCCCCCGCTGAATATGTGGATAGCAATCATACAGACCTGTATATATGAATGATTACTGTCTCTGTATGCAAAGAAATGGAATGTTTATGAATGTATGCATGACCAATTGTACAGATCATCAAAATATTTAATGAATAAAGTATATTTTTGAAATAAAAAAAAAAAGACATTTCACAACTTCAAGCTTACACACAGATTGTCTGAGGACATGTTGCAAGTGTGAGAACAAGCCAGTTTTATTATACAAAGCAGCTAGAACAATCCAATTGGTGTTCACCAACACACAAAGGTCACATATTAAAAACGAGAGAAATGTCAAGTAAAATGCAATAACAAGCTAGTAATACTGAGAAAAATGTGTCTCTATGATGGTGCTACATTGCACCTGCTTGGTGTTTGAGGATTTTTTTTCCCTAATGGTAATGTTCATGGATTTATATGAACGTTTGTTAAAGACCAGGATGTGAGGAAAGGGTGGATACACTGGCCTTATATCTGCTGGAGTTTAGACAAGTGAAAGTTGATTTGTTTGAAGTGTACATGATCCTGAACAGTCTTGACAAGGAGGATGTGGAAAAGCTGTTTCCTGTTGTGGGTCAGCTTGGAGCTAGGGGACACGGTTCGAAAAGTAACTGATGGGGAGAATGGAGGACCATCAACTCACTCTTTGGTCTGACTGAAACTTGACGAGCTTCCAGTGCAAACTGGTTGGTCATGACCAAGTGCTGCAGACTGGCACATTCATAACACAACAACTAAGGACAGGAGTACAGCCCTCAAACCTGCTCCATACTGTCCATACTCAATACAGTCATCGCCCAACAGCAATGTACTTCTGCCTTTAGAAATATTCAATGACCTCCCTTGACCACTTGCTGAGAAATCCAAAATCAGACATCCCTCAGAGAAAATCATCCTCCTTCCTCTGTCTAAAACTTCTAGTTTTAACCTTTCCTCACTAACAACTTGGATAATGGCAAAGAAGGTCATCTATCCAAATTTGCTGAGGAAACAAACTTAGGCAGCAGTGTAGACAGTATAGATGGCAGCATAAAATTACAAAGTGAATGGACATATCTGTAGCAGGTGGAGTTCAATGTAAGCAAGTGTGAGGTTGAACACCTTGGATCAAAAATGGATAGATCAGAGCACATTCTAGATTATAACATCAGAAAGTCATACAGCATGGAAACAGACCATTCAGTCCAACCAGTCCATGCCAAACATAATCCCAAACTAAATTAGTCCTACCTGCCTGCTCCTGGCCCAAATCCCTCCAAACCTTTCCTATTCATGAATTTACCTAAATGTCTTCCCAGCATTGTAACTGTACCCACACCCACCACTTCCTCAGGAGGTTTATCCCACACACAAACCACTCTCTGTGTAAAAAGAAAATGCCCCAATGTCTTTTTAAAATCTTTCTCCTCTTACTTTAAAACTATACCCTCTAGTCTTGAAATCCCCCACCATAGGGAAAAGACACCTGCCATTCACCCTCACCTGAGCCCCTCATGACTTTATAAACCTTTATAAGGTCACCCCTCAACTTCCTTCGCTTCAGGGAAGAATATCTCAGCCTATCCAGCCTCTCCTTATAACTCAAACCCTCCATTCCTGGCAACATCCTGGTAAATCTCTTCTGAACCCTCTCCAGCTTAATAATATCCTTCCTATTACAGGGCGACCAGAACTGGACACAGTACTCCACAAGAGGCCTCACCAACATCAAGTACATCCTCAACACAATGACCCAACTTCTATACTCAGAGGTCTGAGCAATGAAGGCAAGTGTGCTAAGGACCTTTACTCGTGTCTGACCCATTACCCATACTTCTGCCCTCAACCCTCCCACCACAATGATAGGGTCTCCCCCGGTTCTCACTTACCACCTCCAGCTTCCACATCCAAAAGATTGTAAGCGGTCATTTCAGTGGGATACCACAATCAGACAAATACTCTCCTCGCCTCCTTTGTGAGCACTCCGCAGGGACTGTCACCTCAGGAATATTATCATCCACACCTCCTCTATTCCCAATACATCCCTACACTCCATTAACACCTTCCCACGCAATCACAGAAGGTATAACAGCTACCCATTTACCTCCTCCCTCCTCTTTACCCAAACACCTTCCAGGCAAAGCAGCACTTCATTCAGTGTAGTTTACTGTACTCACTGTGCACAATGTTCTCCCCTACACACTGGGGATACAAAATGCAGACTGGGTGACAACTTCATAGAACACCAATGTTCAGTCTGTAAAAATGACCCTGAGTCTCCAGCTGCCTGCCACTTTGACACACCACTATGTTCCCCCACCGTCAGTTCTGCTGTCGGCCCACAATGTTCCAGCAAGCCTCAGCACAATCTCAAAGAACAGCATCTCAATTCTCACCTGGGGATCCTGCAGTTTGTAGGACTCACCATCGTGATCAATAACTTTAAAACTCAATTCTGTCCTTCCACGCCAGCCTCCCCAATACAACAGATCGTGGTAAATCCAGTGGATTTCTGATTTGATTTATTATTGTCACATATACTGAGATACAGTGAAAAGTATTGTTTTGCATGCTAACTAGACAAATCATACCTTATATAACTACCGTCTGTTCTGATATAATACTATAGTTCTGTTTAAATGTGATCCCCCGTTATAAAAGTCACATAATAGCATCACCATTTAAACCAATGGGACCAGAATCACGTTATAGCCAGTACAGGTCAGGAAAATTTGTATTCTACAAATAATGGTCTAAATTCTTTAATCGTGTTATAGCCAATATGTGTTGATGAAACATGTTTTATAGCAGAACCGACTGTACACCAGGGTAATAGAACAGAATGCAGAATATAGTGTCACAGCTACAGAGAAAGACTAACTTTAATATATGAGAGCTCTGGTAAGGGGTGATCAGATCAAAATTTTCATGATATGAACAGGAAAAGATCGAGTAAAGATAAACTATTTCCACTGGTTGAAGATTCTAGAACCAGGGGTATTGTCTGAGAGCACTCAGGAGAGATGTTAGGAAACACTTCGACACAAAGGGTGAGAGAGGTTTGGAACTCTCTTCCACAGATGACAGTGAATGCTGGATAAGTTGTTAATCTTAAATCTGTGATAAATACATTTGTGTTAAGTAAAGGTATTAAGGGATGCACTAAATCTTGGGGCAGCCACCACAGGGAGAGAATGAAGGAGCCTAGGGCCTTTCCATCAAACGAAACCAAGGGGCAGGAAATGTCAGAAACTCCCTGGGCAGTGTGCCTTCTGGAGAAGGTACAATGTCAATCAAGAGTGTTAAAAATATGTTGAGGGACCTCAGAGTGGAGTGTGGTGAGAAAAAACATAAATCTTTTGCACTTTCTGTAATTTCCAATTTGAAATGTTTAGCCCTTGGGCTGTGCATTTGACCTGGATTGTGTTTTTGTAAATATTAAGACTTTCATAGCATTGCGTGGAATATGCTGTAAGGGGACAAGTTGAATGTAATTACAACTTCTGTAATATTCAAGTCAAAATATTGAGTAATATATTTTTACAAAATTTATGAGTTAAATAATTTCTTGAAAAGATAACATCTGTTAAAACCCAGGGCTAATTTTCACAGCATGCTGATGATACCCAGCTCTGCCTTATCGGCCCACTCTCAACTCCTCCACTTGTATTGAATTATCAAGCAAATATCTGGCATCCAGGATTGGAAGAGCAGACATTTTCTCTAATTAAACATTGGCACAATCAAAGCTGTTGTTTTCAGTTCCTGCTCCACCCTCTGTTCCCCCACCATTGGGCCCATCCCTCTCCCTGGTAACTGACTGAAACAAGGAGCAAAGAACAATCCAGCACACGAACAGGCCCTTCGGCCCTCCAAGCCTGTGCCGGCACATTTTGACCTTCCACACCAAAACTGATTTCACTTAGAGAATCCGTCTCCCTCTATTCCCTTCCTATTCATGTATTCCTCCAGGTGTTTCTTGAATGCTGCTGTTGTGTCTGCTTCCACCACCTCCTCTGGGCAGTGTGTTCCAGGCACTCACCGCGCTGTGTGTGAAAAACATGCCTTGCATTCATCTTTTAAACTCCCCTCCCCCCCCCCCGCCACCTTGAAACTGTGTTCCCTAGTAATTGATCCCTCCATCTTGGAAAAAGCCCCATATTTTCCACTCTATCCATGCCATTCATGGTCTTACAAACTTCTGTCAGATCACCCTTCAACCTCCTGCATTTCAGTGAAAACAAACCCAGTCTATCCAACCTTCCTTCATAGCTAAAATCCCCCAGACCAGGCAACATCCTGGTAAACCTTTCTGTATCCTCTCCAAAGCATCCACATCCTTCTGACAGTGTGGTAACCAGAACTGTATGCAACAAAGTTAACAGGTCAATGATCTTTTATTGGAACAAGGATGAGACATTATCTGCTGCATTTCATAATATAGTTGCACATCACACTGATTGGCCTTAATAAAAATCATTAGAGACACTCATTGCATTGTACAAGATGTACTTGTGAAATCTAAAGTCTAGACTATTTCTGAAAAGTAATTGGAAAGGGAACATTCTGTGCTGGTTGGACTGGTTTTGGGTTTAATTTTAACGCATGCAGTGACGAAATTTCAAGGGAATATTTCCCACAGAAATGATTTGAGTCACAATGACATGTCACTAAATCCAAATGCCATTCATTGGAAACTTGGAATGAATCCTGTGTCTGTCCATGGGGCTATGATTGCACAGGGCCATTTTCGTACAGACAGAACTCTCCAATCCTTGGTTTTCCTGTCTGTCATTGAGTCTACAGCTAAGCTGTTCTGATGTATTGCAGATCATATCTTGTGGTTGAAGCCTGTCTTCGTTCCCCTGTTAAGCCATTAACTGCTTGTTATATGCTTGTGGCAACGTCTCACAATGCCTTTCACTAGTATACTTGCACTGCCAAATGTTGTCACTGTTGGCTTAACATCCTTCCTTCTCTTAGTGTCCAAACCTCTGATTGTCTCTGTGACAAATGAACTGAATAACTAAGCCCCCACCTTTCATTCACTCTTCCATAACACCCTGACAATTACAAGCGCCAGTCAAACTGAGATCCAACATCATATCAGTGTGTGCCATCAACAAGATGCACTGCAGAAATTCACCCAAGATCCTCAGACCCGAGTACCTTCCAAACCCATGACCACTTCCATCGAGAAGGAAAAAAGCAGCAGAGCACCAAAGGAACGGTGATATATTTCCAAGCCAGGATGGTGAGGGGCTTGGAGGGGAACTTGCAGGGGGTGGTGTTCCCATGTATCTGCTGCCCTTATCTTTCTAGATGGAAGAGGTCATGGGTTTGGAAAGTGCTGTCTGAGGAGGTTGGGTGAGTCAGTGCACCCAATGATGATAAATTGTTGTAAGATGTGGGCCAGGTTCTGAGAGAATGGGGTTTATCTTTTGTTCCAACAAGACAGGGCTGGTGTGCTGTTGTTGTTTGGGAATGAGGTTTTGTAGTTGGTGGACCACAGACTCCTCTCAGACACTTACATCAGAGGCTGAACATCGTTTGGAGAAGTAAATAAGTTGTTATGTATCTGCTAAAAGAACTCTGATCTCATCAAAGAAATGGAGCCAGTGATGTGAGGAACTCCCAAAGACACACCTTGGAAGCAACTGTTGGCTTTTCATAAAATCACATTTGATTATCAACTTGTCTGCAGGACCAGTTAACAGCTAAAAAATTGAAGTGACATTATGAGTATATGTTTTGCTCCAGTGCCTTTTCCTGTCGATGCTGCTTTGTTAAACTCTTCTGTTTCTGTCAAAATATTATGGATGGGTAGCACTTCAGATTTTCAGTCTGGATAGTTTGATATTAAACTGCTTTAAACTAGGTTAAAAGAAATCCTGAACAAATTACCTAGCCACTGGCACTATGAGGCATCAATGCTAACCATTGAGTCACCATGCTGGTTCCAGTATTGTGACTGGAACACTCAGGAAGGAGTCCTGACATTGATCAATGCTATTGGAATAGATGGAGATTGAAGCAAAGGAATAGAATTACATCACAGAGCCATCGATTTCTTACATATAATCATTCAGAAAGGAACAGTGTGGAAAGAGAACATTCGGCCACCACGGTTGTGCTGGCTCTTTGGAAGAGTACTTCAAATACTCCAGCTGCCCCACCCTGTCTCTATTGCTCTGGAAGCTTTCCCTTTGAGTAAATATTTCACATCCTTAGTGATTGAATGTATTGAGTCTGTTTCTACTGTCCTTTCAGGTAATGTGTTTCAGAAGACAACAGCTCTCTTCATAAAACAGAATTCTCTTTAGATTAGATTCCCTACAGTGTGGAAACAGGCTCTTCAGCCCAACAAGTCCGCACCGACCCTCCAAAGAGTAACTCAGCCCGACCCATTTCCCCTCTGGCTAATGCACCTAACACTACGGGCAATTTAGCATGGCCAATTCACTTAACCTGCACATCTTTGGATTGTGGGAGGAAACAAGAGCACCCAGAGGAAACTCACACAGACACGGGGAGAATGTGCAAACTTCACACAGACAGTCACCTGAGGCTGGAATTGAACCCGGGTCTCTGGCACTGTGAGGCAGCAGTTCTAACCACTGTGCCACCCCTGGATTTACCACCCTCTGCATTCCTGAGTTCACATTGATCTCGGTCCTTGGGTGACTGACCCTCTTGCTAATGACAATGGTCTTTCCCCAGCTGCTCGGTCTGAACTCTCTGTACCCTTTCAAACAGAACGTCTCACCGCGGTATCAGACTCTCTGGCCTACCGTCTTTGTTTCGGGTGGATCTTTATGCAGAAGAAAAACATTGCGAGTAGTTAGTTCTGGTGTCTCTAACCTCAAGGCGTTTCACTGAGACTCCCAGTCTGTGTAGCTGGTGTGTGGGAGTAACCCATTCATATTGTGGCAAACACCCCCCCCCCCCCCCCCCCCCGTTCCCTGCAACAGCGTGTTCATGAAAGAATCCCTCTCTTAAAAATACGTCACGGTTAGATTCCTAACATCTGCCCCAGAGAAGCACTGTTTGATTATGCAAGCACAGAGGGTGGGAAGGAATGTTCACTAACCCCAGCAAGTGTTTCAGTTATTTTATTTTTTGGTGCCAATTTGAATCTGGAACTTGGCGATGCTTTGAGGACAGCATTTAGAGTTAGGTTTCATTGTCGCGTTACGCTCGAGTACAATGAAAAGTGTACAATGTCTCCATCCTCCAGTGGCATCTTCACATGAAGGTACCTCAGTACAAAATCAGAAGAATGAAAATTTAAGTTAAACTATCACCATTACAGCCTTTATATAGCTTTGTCCAAAGATACCTCGGTATAAAAGCTTTGGTATAAATTGAAAAATAAAGAAATAAAGTTAAACGTTCAGCATTACTATCTTCCTAAAGCAGGGAATCTGCACTGGGCTTCATCGAGTCTGGGAGTCCACACTGATCATCCCCTTGAGGCCAGGGGGCATTTATCCCAATCCTCCTGGATTTGTAAAGAGAGGTCATGGACAGAGATCCTAAAGTTGGCAAACAGCAACCTGAGTGCTCTCTAACACAGCTGTTGATGAGTTTAGAGTGAGGTACTTAACTGACCTGTCCTTCCTCCAGATCAAACACTAACCTGAACAAGAAAACGCAGATGCAGCAAACCTGAAATAAAACCAGAAATTGCTGGAAATCTTCAGCATCTGTCGAGTGAGAAACAAAGTTAACCCTTCAGGCCAATGACCACGAGAATAACCAAATATATATTCGCTCACCTTTTAAAGCAGATGTCTCATCTGATCTTCTTCTTGACAGAGTTTATTGCATCAAACATAGAGCACAGGAGAGGTGATTCAGCCATCTGCTATGCGCTGGTGATTTGCTTGACATGGGTTTCCTCCCACGTTCCACCCCTCTTAATTTTCATTTCACCGCCATATCATTCAATTTCATTGCAATTTCCCTCATTCATTCATCCAGCTTCCCCTGAAATGTGACAGTCGAGGGAGCGATTCAGGTGAATCCCCCAGACTCTAGGTTTCTGTTCCTGACTATGACCGACAGCTAGCCAGTCTAACACAGACTCTCTGTGTTGTATTCACTGACGGGATATGGCCAGGCCAACATTCATTGTCCAACCCTAATTGCCCAGAGGGCAGTTAAGAGTCAACCATGTTGCTGTGGGTCTGGAGTCATATGTAGGCCAGACCAGGTAAGGATGGCAGTTTTCTTCCGTGAGGGACATAACTGAGCCTGATCGGCTTTTTGACAATTAATACTATTTTCATGGTCATCATCAGACTCTTAATTCATTGAACTCAAATTCTACCAACAGCCATGGAGGGATTTGAACTCAAGTCCCCAGAACATTCCCATGGTTTCCTAGGTTAAATTGTCTAGTATTAATACCATTTGGCCATCATTCCCTCAATTATCCCATCAAGTGGCATACAGGCACTAAGCAAAGCTGGCTTATGAAGTCTCTGAGTGGTCAGGACTCTCTGACCTATCTGGGGTGCTTCCTACCCATGCCCCTCCCTTCCACCACTCCAACCAAGGCCTACAGTTGGAAGAAAAGAACCACCAGCAGCAAAAACACCCACATGGCCAATTCAATATTTACAAGAAAAACCCATTGTGCGGAATATAAAAACCATAAATATGAGGAGGTGTTGGGAGAGAGGGAAGGGGTGAAATCAAATATGGAGTTGGAGGGGGAAATAAAGCATTGTATCCCTCAAAACTCCCGTCTCTCTCCAAGGCATCGAGACCACTGATGAACACCGCATTCTCCCACTCCAATGGCACGGTGCAACCGCAGAAGGGGGGGCAGGCAGCTGGCAGAGATGATCCCCTCCATGGCCTGCTGCCTGGAGCTGTTTATAGCCAGCCTGGCCAGGCCCAGGAACAGACCCACGAGGAAATCCTCTGATCTCCCCGCCTCCCTCTGCACTGGCTGCCCAAAGATCAGGAACATGGGGCTGAAGTGCAACCAAAAACACAACAAAAGGTTTTTCCACTCACCCACAGCCAATCTATACATGGTCATGTCCAAGGCAGCAAGACAAGAGTCCTTTTTTGTTTTTTTCTCTTCTTTTTCTTTCTTTATTTTCTTCTGTACCCAGAAATGTTATCACACCCATCTGAGCGGCCTTCCCACGACCAAGATCACCAGGACTTGTTTTTGCATTTTTTTAAACTACGACCCACCAGCAATAAAAATACACACATGTTGCCAATTCAGTATCTCCAAGCAAAATCCATTCTGGGCAAAACAAATTCAGAGCCTCTTAGATATTTTCACTCAGTCTGATCAGAGATGTTGTTATACAACTGTGGAGCAGATGGCATCTGATTCTGGATTAGTGGTGCTGGAAGAGCACAGCAGTTCAGGCAGCATCCAAGGAGCTTCGAAATCAACGTTTCAGGCAAAAGCCCTTCATCAGGAATAAAGGCAGTGAGCCTGAAGCATGGAGAGATAAGCTAGAGGAGGGTGGGGGTGGGGAGAAAGTAGCATAGAGTACAATGGGTGAGTGGGGGAGGGGATGAAGGTGATAGGTCAAGGAGGAGAGGGTGGAGTGGATAGGTGGAAAAGGAGATAGGCAGGTAGGACAAGTCCGGACAAGTCATGGGGACAGTTACTGAGCTGGAAGTTTAGAACTAGGGTGAGGTGGGGGAAGGGGAAATGAGGAAACTGTTGAAGTCCACATTGATGCCCTAGGGTTGAAGTGTTCCCAGGCGGAAGATGAGGCGTTCAAAGGAGAAATTGTTAAGGGTGAGGACCAGTTCGGCCAAACTAATGAGAGTGTCAGTGGAAGGGTATTGTTGGGGACGTCTGGAGAGGAAAAAACGGAGGGCTTGGAGGCCCCGGTCATAGTAGATGGAGGTGTAGAGGGATTGGATATCCATGGTGAAGATGAGGCGTTGGGGGCCGGGGAAACGGAAGTCTTGAAGAAGGTGGACCACCGACACTCTCATTCGTTTGGCCGAAGTGGTCCTCACCCTTAACAATTTCTCCTTTGAATCCTCCCACTTCCTCCAGACCAAAGGGGTAGCCACACGTACGGGCCCCAGCTATGCCTGTCTCTTTGTTGGCTATGTAGAACAGTTGATCTTCCGTAATTACACCGGCACCACTCCCCACCTCTTCCTCCGCTACATTAATGACTGCATTGGCGCCACCTCGTGCTCCCGCGAGGAGGTTGAGCAATTCATCAACTTCACCAACACATTCCACCCTGACTTTAAATTTACCTGGACCATCTCTGACACCTCCCTCCCCTTCCTGGACCTCTCCATCTCCATTAATGACGACCGACTTGACACTGACATTTTTTACAAACCCACCGACTCCCATAGCTACCTGGATTACACCTCTTCCCACCCTACCTCTTGCAAAAATGCCATCCCATATTCCCAATTCCTCTGCCTCCACCGGATCTGCTCCCAGGAGGACCAGTTCCACCACAGAACAGACCAGATGGCCTCCTTCTTTAGAGACCGCAATTACCCTTCGCACGTGGTTAAAGATGCCCTCCATAGCATCTCGTCCACATCCCGCACCTCCGCCCTCAGACCCAACCCCTCCAACTGTAACAAGGACAGAACGTCCCTGGTGCTCACCTTCCAGCCTACAAACCTTCGCGTAAACCAAATCATCCGCCGACATTTCCGCCACCTCCAAATACACCCCACCACCAGGAATAATATTTCCCTCCCCGCCCCTTTCCGCCCTCCACAAAGACCGTTCCCTCCGTGACTACCTGGTCAGGTCCACACCCCCCTACAACCCACCCTCCCATCCTGGCACTTTCCCCTGCTACCGCAGGAACTGTAAAACCTGTGCCCACACCTCCTCCCTCACCTCTATCCAAGGCCCTAAAGGAACCTTCCACATCCATCAAAGTTTTACCTGCACATCCACTAATATCATTTATTGTATCCGTTGCTCCCGATGTGGTCTCCTCTACATTGGGGAGACTGGACGCCTCCTAGCAGAGCGCTTTAGGGAACATCTCCGAGACACCCGCACCAATCAACCACACCGCCCCGTGGCCCAACATTTCAACTCCCCCTCCCACTCTGCCGAGGACATGGAGGTCCTGGGCCTCCTTCACCGCCACTCCCTCACCACCTGACGCCTGGAGGAAGAACGCCTCATCTTCTGCCTCGGAACACTTCAACCCCAGGGCATCAATGTGGACTTCAACAGTTTCCTCATTTCCCCTTCCCCCACCTCACCCTAGTTCTAAACTTTCAGCTCAGCACTGTCCCCATGACTTGTCCAGACTTGTCCGACCTGCCTATCTTCTTTTCCACCTATCCACTCTACCCTCTCCTCCCTGACCTATCACCTTCATCCCCTCCCCCACTCACCCATTGTACTCTATGCTACTCTCTCCCCACCCCCGCCCTCCTCTAGCTTATCTCTCCATGCTTCAGGCTCACTGTCTTTATTCCTGATGAAGGGCTTTTGCCCGAAATGTCGATTTCGAAGCTTCTTGGATGCTGCCTGAACTGCTGTGCTCTTCCAGCACCACTAATCCAGAATCTGGTTTCCAGCATCTGCAGTCATTGTTTTTACCCAGATGGCATCTGAACCTAGGCCTCCTGCCTCAGAGCAATGGATACTACCACTGTTCCACATGTGACTCTCACAGGACACAAATAACCAATTAGTATCACTTGTTCGGGAGCAGAATCGTTTGACCCTTAAAGGGACACGCATTGCTGATCTGGACGTTGTGTTTGTATCTGGGTTTCCTACTTCAAGAAGGATGACTAGGTCTTTGAGATGGCATTGAGGGATGGGTAGAGGGATGTGGAGAGACTGGGGAATCTAGGAATGTTCCCCTTAGAGGGTTAAAGGGAGATTTAATAGAGCTGTTCAAAATTACGAGTGGCTTTGAAGCAAATGTAAGGTCAAATCTTTTCCACTAATTGGAGGAACAGTGACCAGAGGGCACCTGTTTAACATAATTGGCAAAGTTGCCAGGGGGGCCTTGAGAAATTGTTTTGCATAGCAAGTTGCTGTGATCTGGAACGTGTTGTCTGAAAGGACAATGGTAGCACAATCAAAAATAACTTTCAAAAAGAAATTGAATAAATACTTGTAAAGGAGACATTTGTTTTGCTCTAGGAAAATGGGACGAATGAGATTGGTCTTGCAAAGAGCTAGCAAAGACAATGGGTTGAATGGCCTCCTATTCTACTGAGCTCTCTCATTTGTTTTTCAGACAGGTTTTGTAGTTATGGTTGGATGGAGAGATTGTTGTCAGTTCACATCAGTAACAAATTGTAGTGTCACTGGGTTCACAAAGACCTTGAATAGTACTCTGTTCTGGTTACAGTCGAAGCTGCTATCAGTAACTAGGCCAACACACAAATGTTTTGATTTGTAACAGAAAATACCATCAGAGTGAGCGTTAAGTTTGTTTAGACTTGCTTGGTGAACGATGCATGACCAAATCACGCGCACAATCCAGACAAGGTGTTGCCAATCTCTTTCATCACGTTTCTTTCTTTCTTTCTCTCATGATGGTCTCCCCAGGTTGCAACTCCCAAAGGTGGTTAGTAGAAAGGGTTCTCCAATTTGATTTGTTTGTTGGTGGCCATAGCGTTCAGGTAAACTCCTGAAATTGCATATTAAAACACCCCAACTCTCTCTCCTTCTTTGAAACATGCCTTAAGATCCACATAGAGTCATAGAGTTGCACAGGACGGAAACAGACCCTTCGGTCCAACTCATCCATGCCGACCAGATATCCTAACCTAATCAGCACCTGGCCCCTTTCCCTCTAAACCCTTCCTATTCATATACCCATCCAGATACCTTTTCAATGTTGTAATTGTACCAGCCTTCATCACTTCCTCTGGCAGCTCATTCCATACACGCACCACCCTCTGCGTGAAAAGTTACCCCTTAGGTCCCTTTTAAATATTTCCCCTCTCACCTTAAACCTATGCCATCTAGTTTTGGACTCCCCCACCCTGGGGAAAAGACCTTGACTATTTACCCTATTCATGCCCCTCATGATTTTATAAACCTCTATAACACTATGACCTCTATACGGTCACCCCTTAACCTTCAGGGAAAATAGCCCCAGCCTATTCAGCCTCTCCCCATAGCTCAAACCCTCCAACCTTGGCAACATCCTTGTAAATCTTTTCTGAACCCTTTCAAGTTTAACAATATCCTTCATATAGGTAGTTAAAAATCACACAACACCAGGTTATAGTCCAACAGGTTTAATTGGAAGCACACTAGCTTTCGGAGTGACCCTCCTTCATCAGGTGATAGTGGAGGGCTCGATCGTAACACAGAATTTATAGCAAAAATTTGCAGTGTGATGTAACTGAAATTATACATTGAAGAATTGATTGTCTGTTAAGCCTTTCATCTGTTAGAATACAGTGATAGTTTCACTTCTTTCATGTGTAAATCACAAAACTTTTTTTTAAAGTTGCATTCTAGGGTTAGCTGTTAACAATGGTGATAGTTAGACAATATGTTGAAGGTGTTAGCCCCCTGTATTCTCTGTCTATGACCATAGTCATGATTTGGAGATGCTGGTGTTGGACTGGGGTGGACAAAGTTAAAAATCACACCACACCAGGTTATAGTCCAACAGGTTTAATTGGAAGCACACTAGCTTTCGGAGCGACACTCCTTCATCAGGTGATTCTAATCTAAAACGTGAGATAACAGAGTTTTACATAAATTCATGCAGTTTTTGAGCTCAGAGTTCTACATGAATGTATGCAGTTTTTGAGCAAAGTACAATGTAACTCTGCAAGTACAAATTCACCCCACAAAATATATGTGCGCATGTGGGTCTTTGTCTGTGTGTGTGTGTCTGTCTGTCTGTCTGGGGTGGGGGTTGTGAGTGTGAGAAAGTGTGTGTATGTGTGTGTGTGTAGTGAGTGCAGAGTGTCTTAAGTCTGTGAGGGGGTGCATGTGAGAGTGTGGGAGTGTGTGTGTGTCTATAAGGGTGTATGTTGGTGTCTGTGTGCGCGTCTGTGTGTACCTGTGTCCGTGTCTATGTGAGAGTGTGTGTGTGTAGGAATTTCTGTGTGTGTGTGTAGTGCAAGGTGATCACCTGTAATGTGACATGAACCCAAGGTCCCGGTTGAGGCCCTCCCTATTGGTACCGAACTCAGCTATCAGCCTCTGCTTGGCCACTTTCCTCTGCTGCCTGTCCCGAAGTCCACCTTGGAGGATGGTCACCTGAAGGTCCGAGGCTGAATGTCCTGGACCACTTCATATAGGAGGGAGACTGGAATTGAATGCAGTATTCCAATGTTGCCTAACCAATGTCCTGTACTGCCGCAGCATGACCTCCCAACTCTTGCACTCAATGTTCAATGAAGACTATCCTCACTATGTCTGGTGTAAATTCTTATGTGACAGCAACTGTATAGTGCCTTGGGGGAACATTCACCACATTAAAGGCTTTCTATAAATACAAGTGTTGATGGTAACATTAACATTTGCTCAAAATAATTATTAATTTCAACAAAGACTACAGAGCCAATCATGTGCTACTTTGTCTCAGGGAGCAATAGTTGACCATTCCAGTGAGAGGGATGGGATATGGAGCAGAATCCTTGGAATTCAGAGAGGAAGAATTGGAGAAGGACATTCAGTCCATTGGGCTTGTTACATCCCACAATTCATGAAAGAAGGCTGTGGCTTCAAAATCTTTTTTTTTATTTCAAAAATATACTTTATTCATAAAATACTTTAATGATCTGTACAACTGGACATGCCATACGTATGTAAACATTCCATTTCTTTGCATACCGAAAACAGAGTAATCATTCCTATGCACGGACAGCGGATCCGAGCAGAAAACGGCAAAATCATCCATGTACAAGGAGGCCTTAACCTGCAGGCCCCCGCTGCCAGGAATAGTCACCCCTCTCAGGCTCACATCCTTCCTGATGGACTCAAAATCTTTTTTTTTTATTTCAAAAATATACTTTATTCATAAATGATTTTATGGTCTGTACATTGGATCATGCCATACATATGTCCATACTTACAAACACAGATTCGCATTTATCCTTGTCATTCGCATTTACAATCCTGTGCATTTTTCAATCTTGTACATATACATATATTTGGCTGAGGCATCAGCAGAGCCCAAAAAAACGTCTGCATGGGCCCCCTGTTCTTCTTTCGGCAGGCCGATCTTACACGGTGGTCTTTCCCCACCGCGCCTTGGCGGCAGCTGCCCCAAGCTTCAGCGCGTCCCTCAACACGTAGTCTTGGACCTTGGAATGTGCCAGTCTGCAACACTCGGTCGGGGTCAACTCCTTCAGCTGGAAGATCAACAGGTTTCGGACCGCCCAGAGAGCGTCCTTCACCGAGTTGATGATCCTCCAGGCGCAGTTAATGTTCGTCTCGGTGTGAGTCCCGGGGAACAGGCCGTAGAGCACGGAGTCCCGCGTCACGGCGCTGCTCGGGACGAACCTCGACAAGCACCACTGCATTCCTCTCCAGACTTCCTCTGCGTAGGCACATTCCAGAAGGAGGTGTGTGACAGTCTCGTCCCCCCCGCAGCCACTTCGAGGGCAGCGTGCGGTGCGGCAGAGAGTCCGGGCGTGCATAAAGGATCTCACAGGCAGAGCCCTTCTCACCACCAGCCAAGCCACGTCTTGGTGCTTGTTGGAAAGTTCTGGCGATGAGGCATTCTGCCAAATGGCTTTGACAGTCTGCTCAGGGAACCGCTCGACAGGATCCGCCCTCTCCTTTTCCCGAAGGGTCTCAAGGACGCTACGTGCTGACCACTTCCTGATGGACTTGTGGTCAAAGGTGTTTTTCCTCATAAATTTCTCCACGAAGGACAGGTGATACGGAACGGTCCAACTACTCGGAGCGTTCCGCGGCAGCGAGGCCAGGCCCATCCTTCGCAACACCGGGGACAGGTAGAACCTCAGTACGTAGTGACACTTGGTGTTTGCGTACCGGGGATCCACGCACAGCTTGATGCAGCCATACACAAAGGTGGCCATCAGGGTGAGGGTGGCATTGGGCGTGTTTTTTCCCCCATTGCACCGGTCTTTGTACATAGAGTCTCTTCGGACCCGGTCCATCTTTGATCTCCAAATGAATTGGAAGATGGCCCGGGTGACTGCGGCGGCACAGGTCCTGGGGATAGGCCAGACCTGTGCCACATATAGCAATACTGAGAGTACCTCACACCTGATGACCAGGTTTTTTCCCGCGATGGAGAGCGACCGTTGCCCCCATCTGCCTAGTTTCTGTCTCATCTTCCTGATCCGCTCCTCCCAGGTCTTGGCGCACGCCCCAGCCCCCCCGAACCAAATACCCAGCACCTTCATGTGGTCAGTTCTGACGGTGAAGGGGATAGAGGATTGGTCGGCCCAGTTCCCGAAGAGCATGGCCTCGCTCTTGCCTCGGTTTACCTTGGCCCCCGAGGCCCGTTCGAACTGGTCGCAGATGCACACGAGTCTGTGCACGGACAGCGGATCCGAGCAGAAAACAGCGACGTCATCCATGTACAGGGAGGCCTTAACCTGCAGGCCCCCGCTGCCAGGAATAGTCACCCCTCTCAGGCTCGCATCCTTCCTGATGGATTCAGCAAATGGCTCTATGCAACACACAAACAAGGCGGGTGAGAGGGGGCATCCCTGCCTGACTCCAGATCTTACAGGGAAGCTATCTGATTCCCACCCATTGATTGAGACTGCACTGACAATGTTGGTGTACAGCAGTCTGATCCAATTTCCGATTCCCTCCCCAAAGCCCATTTTGGAGAGGACATCCCTCATATATGTATGTGATATCCTGTCAAAGGCTTTCTCCTGGTCCAGGCTGATGAGGCAGGTGTCCACCCCCCTGTCCTGCACGTAGGCGATCGTATCCCTGAGGAGAGCGAGACTCTCAGAGATCTTCCTGCCCAGTACAGCACAGGTTTGGTCCGGGTGGATCACCGATCCCAGAGCAGACCTGGACTCAAAATCTTTTTTTTTTTTTTTTATTTCAAAAATATACTTTATTCATAAATGATTTGATGGTCTGTACATTGGATCATGCCATACATATGTCCATATTTACAAACACAGATTCGACTTTATTCTTGTCCTTTACAATCCTGTGCATTTTTTCAATCTTGTATATATACCTATATTTGGCTGAGGCATCAGCAGAGCCCAAAAAAACATCTGTATGGGCCCCCTGTTCTTCTTTCGGCAGGCCGATCTTACACAGTGGTCTTTCCCCACCGCGCCTTGGCGGCAGCTGCCCCAAGCTTCAGCGCGTCCCTCAACACGTAGTCTTGGACCTTGGAATGTGCCAGTCTGCAACACTCGGTCGGGGTCAACTCCTTCAGCTGGAAGATCAACAGGTTTCGGACCGCCCAGAGAGCGTCCTTCACCGAGTTGATGATCCTCCAGGCGCAGTTAATGTTCGTCTCGGTGTGAGTCCCGGGGAACAGGCCGTAGAGCACGGAGTCCCGCGTCACGGCGCTGCTCGGGACGAACCTCGACAAGCACCACTGCATTCCTCTCCAGACTTCCTCTGCATAGGCACATTCCAGAAGGAGGTGTGTGACAGTCTCGTCCCCCCCGCAGCCACTTCGAGGGCAGCGTGCGGTGCGGCAGAGAGTCCGGGCGTGCATAAAGGATCTCACAGGCAGAGCCCTTCTCACCACCAGCCAAGCCACGTCTTGGTGGACTCAAAATCAGTAAATCATCTCCCACACCATAAACTCACACCCCTTGCCCATCTGCCACTTCTGTGCTGCTCTGAGGAACACTACACTTATCAGTGGTACCAACTTCCAAATTAAGTCATTAAATTGTCGATGTTTCTGTGCACACTCTTAAAGAAAAGCAAGGGAGCTCTGCCAGATTAATATTTATCTCTCAATGAACAACACTGTATTAGAATATCTGACGATTATCACATTGTGGGATCTTGCAGTATGCAAATTGATTTTCGTATTTCCACCAACACCCTTCTGATTCCAGCTGATGATTCAGAGTCCAGATGGAAATCTGGCTTGATAGATGTTTTTTTAAAGATTCTGTTCATATGAAGCTGCAGAATTTCTTGAGTAACAGAGCAGAAGTTGATTGCACAAAAGGAATAATTCTAAAAAGCTATCTGAATATGGAACTTAGAAAGACCTTAAAACTCACAGCTAAAAAAGATTGACAATCATGATTGAGGCGAAGATATTGAATGTTTTCAGGAAGGATTTTGATATATCTCTTAGAATAAGGCGGAGAAAAGCTGGAACAAAATACTGAGTTGGATGATCAGCTGTGATTGTAATAAGAGCAGAAGAACCAGGAGCAGGAGTAGGCCGCCTGACCCTTCGAGATCAATAAGACCATGGTTGATCTTTCCATGGCCTCTGCCTCACAGCGCCAGAGACCTGGGTTCAATTCCTGCCTCAGGCGACTCTCTGTGTAGAGTTTGCACATTCTCCCCGTGTCTGCGTGGGTTTCCTCCGGGTGCTCCGGTTTCCTCCCACAGTCACAAAGATGTGCAGGTCAGGTGAATTGGCCACGCTAAATTGCCCGTAGTGTAGGTAAGGGGTAGATGTAGGGGTAGGGGTGGGTTGCGCTTCGGCGGGGCGGTGTGGACTTGTTGGGCCGAAGGGCCTGTTTCCACACTGTAAGTAATCTAATCTAATCTAATCTAATCCACATACCCACCCTCTCACTATAACCCTTAATTCCCTTACTGTTCAAAACATTATCTATCTTAGCTTTAAAAGCATTTACTGAGGAAGCCTCAACCACTTCACTGGGCAGGGAATTCCACAGATTCACAACCTTCTGGGTGAAGAGGTTCCTCTCAATTCAGTCCTAAATCTGCTCCCCCTAATCTTGAGGCTATGTCCTCCTGTCCTAGTTTCACCTGCCAGTGGAAACATTTTCTCAACTTCTATCTTATCTATTCCCTTCATAATTTTATATGTTTCTATAAGACCCCACCCTATTCTTCTAGATTCCAATGAATTCCCGGTCTACTCAGTCTCTTCTCATAAGCCAACCCCCTCAACTCCGAAATCAGCCTCACAAGCCTCCCCTGCACCTCTTTGAGTGCCAGTACATCCTAACGAATGGCAGAGTGGACTCAAAGGGTAGAATGGGCTCCTCCTGAACCTATGTTGCTATCTGTAGCAGAGACTCAAATCCAGAGAGATCGCCTTTCCATATCAAATATTTAAATTCTCCTTCACTGATTTTCCACAATTTCCTTCCTGGGAACTATAGAGTCTTTTTCAATTAATACTGATAAACTGAGAGCTTAGACTTGCTCAACTGCTAGTCATCTGGAGGTTTCTAACCAACCTCTTCTGATTTGGAAGCTGCACTAACTTCCCTAATCTGTCCTACATTCCTATAGAGAGAGAAACTAACCTGCTGTTCTTTGTTCTCACCCCCAGCAGGGTATTTGTGTCCAATGTGGGAAACCTTAAGTTAGCTCCTACAAGCTGATAAATGGGCGTGAGTTATGTGGTATTGAAAGATACAGTAGATATTTATTACAGCTCCTGATGTGAACACATATTATAGTTAAAAATCACACAACACCACGTTATAGTCCAACAGATTTATTTGGAAGCACTAGCTTTCGGAGCGCTGCTACTTAATCAGGTAGTTGTGAAACAGGACCATAAAACACAGAATTTATTGCAAAAGATTACAGTGTCATGCAGCTGAAATGATATATTGAACAAACCAAGATTAAGTCTTTCATCTTTTCGAGTGGGTTTGCTCGTTTTGTTTCTTTAATTTGTAAATCCCAGAACTTCTTTTAGGTCACATTCTGAAGATATAATTCAGGTTTTATAACAAAAGGTGCCATCTCAGCCCAGACAGTGCATTAAAGGTGGGAGGTTAAAGTCTGTCTGTATCCCAATCTTGAGTCAGACTGGTTCTATTTCTAAAGTGGAATTTACAAGATATTATATGGATGACTGTCTGCAGTTTGTGCATTTTTGAGCAAAATTTAATGTCCGTGCAAATATAATTCTGCAAATATTAATTCACCCATAAACTTATACGTGTGTGTGTGTGTGTGTGTGCAGGGCAGAGTGTATGCATGTGAGTGTCTGTGTGTGAGTGTGAGTGCATGTGAGAGAGTGTTTGCTTGTGTGTGTGCAAGCTTGGTAAAGTTTTTGTCCGAAACAGCGATTTTCCTGCTCCTCGGATGCTGCCTGACCTGCTGTGCTTTTCCAGCACCACACTCTCAACTCTAATCTCCAGCATCTGCAGTCCTCACCTTCCCCTTTGTAAAACTGCAGGATGACGTCCGTATCTTTGTCCTCCAGTCCCCTAGACATAAAGGCCAGCATTCATTAGCTTTCTTGTTTATTTTCCAGCTTTACAGGGACAGGTTGTAAAGTGCATTTCTTCAGGTTGTGTGGAGTTTGGGAACCGTGCAGATTTGCATGATGGGCCCATTCTTTGTTACGGTTTTGATGCTGTCTGATCCTCAAAAGGTCCAGACTGGGATTACCTTGTCATGCCACATTCACCCAGGTTCCAGTTAAAGTCATTTTCACCTGTCATTCACTCCTGTGTGAGTTACATTCTCTTCGTCACTCTAGTAAAGCTATAAAAACCTAATTGAAGACATCTAAAAATAGACTTCAGAAACAGTGTGTAAATTAGCAGCAGCTTTTTATCAGGGAAATGTATCTGTGGCATTTTTATGGCAAGTCAACATTCCAAACAGGTGAAATATATTGTAAATGTTCAGGCACAAACAATATGCCTATTTCTTTCTGGTTCTCACCCATGGGAGATGGGGCTTACTATGGGCCAAGATTTTACACCCTGAAATTGGGACTGCGACCATCCTGCATATGTGTAAAACTCAGTGGGATGACATCGGAAAATCAGCCTAAAATGCTGTACAAATGATTTTCCATGAGACGTTAGTCAGGCCAACACAGAAATCAGCAATCCACTCATCACTTTAAAATAATTCATTAGTGGGCAATTGACCTGAGTATGAAGGTGCCCAAGACACAATGTGGTTGATGGGAGGGTGGGTGAGAGTGGGGAAAGAGAGAAGGAAGTGGTTGGGTGCCACCTTACCCTGTGTGCATTTGACCCAGTGACAGTAAAGGCATGGAGATATAGTTTCAAGGTTCGGGGAGGCGGTGTGTATGGTAATATTTTCTGGTTGGTAATCCAGAACGTCAGGCTAAAGTTCTGAGGACATTAACTTGAATCTCACTGTGACGGCTGGTAACATCTGAATTTGGAAACTCTGAAAAAGTCTGGAATGAGAAGTTAGTCTAAATGGTGACTGTGAAACTCCATTGGTTCACTAATGGTCCTTCAGAGAGGGAACTCTCTCATCCTTACCCAGTCTGATCTACATGTGACTCCAAACCCACCGCGATGAGGTTGATTCTTAACTGTCCTGTGAAATACTGGAGTGAGACAGTCAGCTCCACATTACTGTGTTCTGATTTGTGACGTTGCTGTTTGGATCACTTAGTGTTTACTGCTACACCGACTCTACAAATTCCAATGTTAATGAAGTGGGCCATCAACTGAGAACTTAAATGTTCCTCTGTCTGTGACTGCAATTCATAAAGCAGTGCATTGTTTATAAAAGGGTTTTGGTGTATCAGGCGAATATGATAATCTGGTCTTTAAACTGGAATTCATTCTGACTGAAGAATGTCATAAGGCAGGATCTTGCAAATCAAATACTGGATTAGTGGTGCTGGAAGAGCACAGCAGTTCAGGCAGCATCCAACGAGCAGCGAAATCAACGTTTCGGGCAAAAGCCCTTGCTTTTGCCCGAAACGTTGATTTCGCTGCTCGTTGGATGCTGCCTGAACTGCTGTGCTCTTCCAGCACCACTAATCCAGTATTTGGTTTTCAGCATCTGCAGTCATTGTTTTTATCTTGCAAATCAAAGCTGACCATTCTTCCTGCCAGGTGAACACATAGGTTGGGCTCCATTGGCAGTGCTTCATGAATGGTGCTACTGTTCACTCATTAACTGGCACAGGGAGGTAACACGTGGGCTAACTGAGGATCTCTTCTGTCAATTCTGAACACACCTTTATTTTTCTCTTTCTGTCATGTCTCACTTGCAGTCTGATGCAACATTTCTCAGTCAATAGTTGTAGTTTATAACACAAGATATTGTTGTGACAGTCCTGCTTGTACATCATCTCACCGACAATTTTAACGTGGTTAAGGTAGGTGGGAAGCCAAGCCTCAAACAGTCTCTGTGTGTTAAAATCAACAAGGTAAAAACAATGACTGCAGATGCTGAAAACCAAATACTGTGTGTTGCCTAGCAATGTAGAATGGTGTGTACCAGTCACTGTAATGGTGCTGGTTAACAAAGGAATGACTTGAATAATGTGTGAAGCATCCCTGGAAATTCTAATTGTGTTGTGTTCCAACCCCTGTGCATGTTTTTTTTTTGTTTTTAGTAACATTTAATCAGATCGTTTGCCTGAACAAGAAGCTTAAAGAGTTAAATGTTTGAGTCGCTTAATTCTGTATTTGATTTATTTGTGACCATCTTAAAGTTAAGACCCCAAGTTTCCACATCTCATCCTATACACCATCCCAACTCAGAATGACACTATCTCTGAAACTCCCTCCTTGGCAGCACTGCGGGTGGACTGAGACTACACAGACTACAGAATCTCAAGGGTTATTAGGGATGCACAATACATGCTGGCTTGGCGAATGATTTCACAAATAATAAATCAATATCCTTCAGCCATATTCAAATTGTAAAGCTAATGTTGCTCTAGCCTTTCCAGACACCTGTAGGGACTGCTATGTCATTAGAGAGAGAGAGAGAGAGAGAGAGAGAGAGAGAGAGATGACTGGTGGGGGTTTAACCTATGGGTCACCATGCCTCAGATGTGGCGAAAGGCTGAGAAGGAGATTTCCTCAAGGTATCATCAGCCAGTGATGGGAACTGAACCCAGGCTGGAGACGTCAGATCTTAATTGCAAATCAGCCATCCAGTCAATTGAGCTGGACTGATCCCCCTTCAAATCGAATAATAGAGGTGCTAGACTGTCCGACTTTTCCTCCATTCTCATTTGGCATGTATTTTGAACTTTGTATCTGTCACCAGTATTGCCATGTGGCATTGTTTGTTCAGTGAGAGTTTACAGTCATAAACATCAAAAGTGTTCCTATCAATAATTAAACTCACATTCTTGCTTCAAGAGTTTCCCATGAAGGGCTTTCAATGAGGAGTCAGTTTATAATATAATTTACACATTGCAGCTTTAATTTTATAAACATGTCCCAGATTACTCTATATTAGATACAATTGGACCCTAAGCCATGCAAGGGACTAGTCAGACAGGACTCACCCAAAAAGATGGATCAGCATAAAGAAGGAGACTGTGAGGTGCAGAGGTCGAAGGAAAGAGTTCCTGAGCATGGGGTCCATGAGCTGAAGGCACATCCTCCAACAATGGAACAATTAAAATCAGGGATATTCAAGAGACCCGAATTGGGGGAATGCAGGACCCTAACCGAGGTAGGGAAAGGTGAAGTCCACAGGGATTGGGGAAAACAGGTAGAATTTTGATGGATCGAGTCTTTGTCAGACCACGACCCCAACAGAGTTCTCAACAACATTCTCAACAACATTCAAACAGACTTCTCAAAATGAAGCTGCCTATCAGGCAACTAAAACATCAAATTCTATTCCGGTTAAACTTGGGCTGTATTTCCTGGATTTGGGGGCTTTGATGAGTTGGTTAGAGATGGAAATGGGGTCAGAAGTAAAACTATCTGTCCATGACAATTCCAGAGCAGCACCTTGGTTAGGCCTCCACTTGAATTTTGTGCCTAATTCTGGGCACAACATCTTACAGGAAAGATGTCCAGGCCTTGGAGAGAGTCCAGAGGAAGTTTATTACAATCATACTAGGGATGTGGGGCTTGGGTTAAAGGGAGAAGTTACAGTTAGTCTCCTCAGAGCAGAGAAGGTTAAGAGAGATTAAACTGAGGTGATCAAAATCATGAGAGGGTTCAAAGAAGAAACGATTGCACCTAGAAGGATGGTTAGGGGCACAAGATTTAAGATAAAACAGTAAGATGAAACAAATCTTTTATACCAACCTGAGAAGGCAGAAAGGCCTCCCCAAAAGGTCTAACATCTTTCTGAAAGGTGGCAGTCATGACAACACTGAGCTCATGTACTGCACTGTCACTGCACTTTGCAGTTCACTCTGGACTGGAGGAACGAGCAATGGTAAATACTCTCAGCAGAATAACCAAGTTACAAACCAAACCAGGAACATGCCACTTACAAGCACTTAGATTCCACACAATCTCTCAAAAGACAACTGGATACATATCTGAGGAGGATTCATTGGGATAGGGGCTGGGAGTGAAACTAGCTAAGATGGTCTTGCAGAGAGATGGGACTGATGTGATGGGCCGAATGGCCTCCTTCGGTATTGGAATCATGCTGTGAATCTATATTAGGGTGGGTGACAGTGGGATGTGTTAAGATATAGCTTAAATGGGGCAAGAGAGAGAGAGAGAAAGTGAGAGAGAGAGAGGGGTGGAGTGGTTTAGGGGGTTCCCAGATCTTGTTCAGTGATTGAGGGATAGGAAAGTTGATGAATGACTAACTCTTTAAGGATGAGACACTCCTAAAAAAAGTAATCCAACACCTATTATTGTGTTTTCTTTAAGGGTGTTGGATGAAATACCTTGAATAATTGCTTTCCACTGCCTGAATAATATAATAACCATGTTATAAACTGAGAGAATCTGGGACTGGGAAGTGTCTCCAGTAGAGGGCAATGGTATTCTCTTGAATGGTAAGGTATTTTCTTCGTATCCCTCCCTGATAATCCAATGGGTTGGAAATCCTCCGAAATCCTGCCCATTCAGTTTGGTAATCATCCTTTATTCCTGAATCTATGTGGTACCTTTGGGAAGTGATGGAAGAGTTCTTGTTAGGTGATAACAATGCCCCTACTTTTAGACTAGAAGATCTGGATTCAAGTCCCAAGAGCCCAGTAGTGTGTCAGGGGTGTGTAGACTGATTTGTTGGTTTAGTTTTTAAGACCTCCTCTTCTCTCTTGTATGAGACTGAAGAATCTCGAAGGCAGCTTGCCTGTCTCCATTTCAGAATAATTATGTTGTCAAGATACAAAGAGGGGATTTAACTGAATCGCATTGTTGGAAACTAAGTCACAACATTGGACCTAGGGAGAACGGTATCTTTCCCAGTCACTATATCCTTCACATAGGTATCAGAATAAGATCTCAGTTTGAGTCACAAGACCTTGGCCAGAATTGTCCTCCCTGACCACCTTAGAGTCGGAGAGTCATAGAGCTGTACAGCACGGAAACAGACCCATCGGTCTAACACGTCCATGCCAATCAGATATCCTCAACTAATCCAGTCCCATTTGCTACCACTTGGCCCATATCCCTCCAAACCCTTCCTATTCATATACCCATCCAGATGCCTCTTAAATGTTGTAATTGTACCAGCCTCCACCACTTTCTCTGGCAGCTCATTCCATACACACACCACCCTCTGCGTGAAAAAGTTGCCCCTTAGGTCTCTTTTATATCTTTCCCCTCTCACCCTAAACCTATGCCCTCTAGTTCTGGACTCTCCGACCCAAGGGAAAAGACTTTGCCTATTTACCCTAAACATGCCCCTCATGATTTTATAAACGTCTCTAAGGTCAACCCTCAGTTTCCGACACTCCAGGGAAAACAGCCCCAGCCTATTCAGCCTCTCCCTCTAGGTCAACCCCACCAAACCTGGCAACATCCTTGTAAATCTTTTCTGAACCCTTTCAAGTTTCGCAACATCCTTCTTATAGCAGGGAGAGCAGAATTGCACGCAATATTCCAAAGGTGGCCGAATCTATGCCCTGTACGACCGCAAATGACCTCTCACCTTGTTGAGAACATTGGGGGAAGCATTAGCGTTGGGCGAGAAGGAGAAAGGGGACATAGGGTGTGAATAGCACACAGATAGGGGTCATACATAAAAACCCTTGGGAATGGATGCCCACCACCATGTTCGGGGATCAGATGTAGGGTTGCTGCTGGGGAGGTAGGGTCAAAGTTATATTCCAGGACTAGTTATCTCATGATCTGGTGGAATGGACAGTGTGGTTCAGCCTTACAGTCACACACAACGCTGCAGATGCTGGAAATGTGAGAGAAATGTCGATAAATTTGGGATCATCCAGCAAGGTCAGACAATATCTGCAGAGAGAGAGATGGACTGAGCTAACTGACCTCTCACTATAACTGGAGTAAGTTAGAGAAGGACCTTGTTTTGAGCAGGTACAGAGACAAGGTGGGGTGGGGGGGGGGGGGGGGGGAGGTGGTGGCGATAAGAGAGGGAAGAACAGAAGGGAGGGTCTGTGATAGGGTGGAAGACAGGGGAGATTAAATGGCCAATGGGAGGATAGTGAAAGGAGAGGGCAACGGGATAAGCAGAGAAACACAGGACAGCCCTGAAGGAGGAATTAACGCCAACAGCAGCTGTCCCAAATAAGTGGTCACAGTTAAAAATCACACAACACCAGGTTATAGTCCAACAGCTTTATTTGGAAACACTAGCTTTCGGAGCCCTGCTCCTTCATCAGGTGGTTGTGGGGCAGAATCATAGGACACAGAATTTATAGCACAAGGTCATAGTGAATTGCATTGTTGGAAACCAAGTCACTACCGAGGATGTGGGGAGAATGGGATCTCTCCCAGTCACTATATCCTTTACCTAGGAATGAACATAGTGTGATAGAGTGAACAAACCTAGATTGCTGTTAAGTCTTTCATCTTTTAGAATGGGTTGCTGGTTTCAATTCATTATTGCATAAATCCCAGAGCTTCTTTCAAGTACATTCTCAAGGTAAGGTTTTATTAAAAAAAGGTGACAACTCAGCTCAGACAATGCACTAAAAGTGTGAGGTTAGAGTCTGTGTCCTAATCTGGTTCTATTTCCAAAGCAGGAATTTATAAAATGTCACATGGACTGATTGCCTACAGCAAAATAGAATGTATCTGCAAATACAAATTCACCCCATAGACTTATGTGTGTGTGTGTGTGTGTGTGAGAGAGGGGTGGGGGGAAAGAGTGTGTGTGTATGTGTGTGTGTGGGGGGGGAGAGTGTGTGTGTGTGTGTGCGCGCGCGTGCGCGGATGTGAGGGGGGTGGAGAGAGTGTGTGTGTATGTGTGTGTGTGGGGGGGGAGAGTGTGTGTGTGTGCGCGCGCGCGCGGATGTGAGGGGGGTGGAGAGAGTGTGTGTGTATGTGTGTGTGAGGGAGGGGAGAGTGTGTGTGTGCATGTGAGGGGGGGTGGAGAGAGTGTGTGTTTGTGTGAGGGGGGTGGAGAGAGTGTGTGTGTGTACATGTGTGTGCATGGAGAGGGGTGGAGAGAGTGTGTGTATGTGTGTGTGTGTTGGGGGGTGAGTGAGTGTGTGTGTGTGTGTGTGTGCATGTGAGGGGAGGGTGGAGAGAGTGTGAGTGTGTGTGTGTTTGGGTGGTTTGGAGAGAGTGTGTGTGCATGTGAGGGGGGAGAGAGAGTGTGTGTGTGCATATGAGGGGAGGAGAGAGTGTGTGTGTGGTGGGGGGAGAGAGTATGTGTATGTGTGTGTGTGTGTGTGAGGAGGGGTGGAGAGAGTGTGTGTGTGGGGGGGGTGGAGAGAGAGAGTGTGTGTGTGTGTTTGGGGGGGTTGGAGAGAGTGTGTGTGTGCATGTGAGGGGGGGAGAGAGTGTGTGTGTGTATGTGTGTGTGTGTGTGCATGTGACGGGGGGGAGAGAGAGTGTGTGTGTGTGGGGGGGAAGAGTGTGTGTATGTGTGTGTATGAGGGGGGATGGAGAGAGTGTGTGTGTGTGAGGGGTGTGGAGAGAGTGTGTGTGTATGTGTGTGTGTGTGTGGGGGGGAGAGAGTGTGTGTGTGTGTGTGACGGGGTGTGGAGAGAGTGTGTGTGTATGTGTGTGTGGGGGGGAGAGAGTGTGTGTGTGTGGGGGTGGAGAGAGTGTGTGTGTATGTGTGTGTATGTGTGTGTGTGAGGGGGGGAGAGAGTGTGTGTGTGTGTGAGAGGGGGGTGGAGAGAGTGTGTGTGTATGCGAGGGGGGAGAGAGAGAGAGAGAGCATGTGTGCGCGTGTGTGTGTGTGCAGGGGGGAGAGAGTGTGTGTGTATGTCTGTGTGGGGGGGGGAGAGAGTGTGTGTGTGTGTCAGAGGGGGGTGGAGAGAGTGTGTGTATGTGTGTGTGTGAGGGGAGAGAGAGTGTATGTGTGTGAGGGGGGTGGAGAGAGTGTGTGTGTGTGTGAGGGGGGTGGAGAGAGTGTGTGTGCATGAGCGGGGGGGGAGAGAGAGAGAGAGAGAGAGCGTGTGTGTGCATGTGTGCTTGATACAGTGTATGCGTGAATGTGATGGAGTGTAAGCCTGTGAGAGGTTGTGTGCGTGGGGGTGTATGTGGGTGTGTCTGAGAGAGCTTGTGTTTGAGAGAGGGTCTGCATGAGTGTGAGAGTATGTAGTGGTGTGTGCGTATGTGTGCTTGTGTGTGTGGGTGTGTGTGTGTGTGTGGGTGTGAGAGTGTAGCTGGGTCACTCGTAGTATTACATGAACCCCAGGTCCCGTGAATGTGAAGTTCTGGGATTTACATATTAATGAAATGAAACCAGCAACCCCATTCTAAAAGATGAAAGACTTAACAGCAATCTAGGTTTGTTCAAAATATCATTTCAGTTGCATGACAATGTGATCTTTTGCTATAAATTCTGTGTCCTATGATGCTGCCCCTGACGAAGAAGCTGCACTTTCAGGTGAGCTTGAATTGTGTTACATTTTGAAACGTTTGCAGTTCTGATGAATGGTCAGCGATCTTAAAAGGTATGAACAGTTTTGGAGCCATTGTCTTATGAAGAAAGGCTAAACAAGTTGGGACTTTACTCCCTGTGGTTTAGAGGAATGAGGGGTGATCTCATTGAAACATATCAGATTCTTAAGGTCAATGCTGAGGGGATGTTTTCCCTCATCGGAGAGTCTCAGACCAGATGGCACAGTGTCAGAATAAAGGGGCACCAATTTAGGGCTGAGAGGAGGAGGAATATTTTCTCTCAGTGAGTTGAAATTCCTTGCCACAGAGAGGCAAGGGGGCAGAGTCATTGTGCATATTAAAGGCTGCAGTAGATAGAATCTCGATCAGTCGGGGAATAAAGGGTTACGGGAAAGGGCAGGAAAGTGGATGTAAGGAATGTCAGATCAGCCATGATCCTATTGAATGGCAGATCAGGCTCAAGGGGCTGAATGGCCTCCTCCTGTTCCTATTTCTTATAGTCATGTGGAAGCACTAACTGTAGTTTGCTCTCTACAGACTCTCTCTGACCTGATAAACATTTCCAGCATTTTTGTTTTAAGTTCCTACATTGTACAGTGTCTGAAAAACACAAGTGGCATTTTCAAATGAGCACAGATTGAATCTGAAGCAATAAGTTCCAGTAAAGCGATTATATGAAGCAGACACACCCAAACACATTCTCCATATGAACACAGTTTGAAACATTAAACCATTACTCAGCTATGTAATTATGGCTCAGCATTTAGGTTGTGGTTGTAATAATTCCTCACATAAATATTCATTTTTACGCGGTAAATAAACAGTCTTATGTTCTTTATTGTAACAGTGAAGCACTGTCTTCTCTCTGTCCATCATCCCCTCTCAGCCATGTTTAAAGCAGGTTAATTATCAGCGTTCCTCGTTTCTTTTCCCAGGGCAACTGCAAAGATGCAGTAAATGCTGTGAGCTATAAATGTCCACTTTTTGAATTGGTCGCACTCACCTCTGCGTCTGACTCCAGGCACACAGGGACTGGCAGAGGCCATTCAGTATCTTGTGTTATACAGTTAAACCTTGGCTGTTGTCTACCTGACCCACAGGTTCCGTGACCCTTGATCCCTTTACCCAACAAAAATCCAATTTGACAGTTACAATACAGTTAATGGTAAGGTCCTGGGGAGTGTTGCTGAACAGAGACCTTGGAGTGCAGATTCATAGTTCCTTGAAAGTAGAGTCGCAGGAGATAGGATAGTGAAGAAGGCATCTGGTACGGTAAACTGGACTAGATTAATATAGGATATCTGGTCGGCATGGACGAGTTGGGCCAAAGGGTCTGTTTCCATGCTGTACATCTCAATGATTCTATGACTCTATGAGCTGCCTCAGCAATATTATTTTGGGATGGAGTTCCCTGTTTCCACTCCCTTTTGTATTTTGTCCTCAATACCCTCCAAGTTATTGAGGGTATCAACCCTCAATAACTTGGCTCAGATTTTGATCTTATGTGAATATAAGAAATGGAAGGAAGAATAAGCCATTCGGCCCCTCAAGCTCGCTCTGCTGTTCAATAAACTCACCACTGATTCTCCACTTGCAACAACCCCACATCCCTCAGAGATTAAAAATCTTTCGATTCTGTCCTTGAATTTATTCAACATTGGGATATCCACATCCCTCTGGGACAGAGAACTCTAAAGATGCACATCTTCTGAATGAAGGAGTAAATTACTGCAGATGCTGGAATCTGTACTGAAAACAAACAATGCTGGAGATCACAGTGAGTCAGGCAGCATCCAGGGAGAGAGAGCAAATTAACATTTCAAGTCTAGCTGACTTCATGTGAATGAAGATTTTCATCCACATTTCAGTACTAATTGATTGGCCCCTTTCTGAGCCAGAATCAAGAGTGTGGTGCTGGAAAAGCGCAGCAGGTCAGGCAGCACCCGAGGAGCAGGAGAATCAATCTTTCGGACATAAGCCCTTCATCAGGAATCCATTTCCAGCACCACACTCTCAACTCTGATCTCCAGCATCTGTAGTCCTCACTTTCTCCCTTTTTGAGCCAGTGCCTTTCAGTCCTGGGTTGTTCCACCAGAGGAAAATTTCCCTGCATCTACTCTTTCAAATCCTTGAATTATTTCAAGCACTTCATTTGAATTTACCCTTTAATCATCTAAAGTGAACCCAAGAATAGAGACTCTCATCAAATGTTCAAAGCCTGTTCAGTTGTTCAGTTAGATCATTGCTGACCCGGGTCCATTTATTCACTTAGATTCCCTACCTCTTAATAATCTTGCTGAACAAAAAAAATCTACTGATACCAGATTTGAAATTTTAGATTGACCTCCAGCTTCAATAGATTTGAGTGTCAATAATTTCAGATTCCCTTAATATGCATGAGGAGTTCTGATAAGTTGGTAGTTTATCTCTGGGAAATGACTTTACCAGGTTTGTCTCAGTATCATTCAGTATTCGTGGTGCTGATTGCTGTATTTACAGGAATATATGCTTCCTTTGCACACCTTCAAACAAACAGTAAACTCTCAGTCATCAGTCAAACAAGAGCTGGACCGAAGATTGCAGGTTCGAGCTCCAGCCCAGAAATTTGCATTTCTAAGCCAGACTGACTCTCCCAGTCCTAAGGGAGTTCTCTGCTGTCACAAATGTGAAATTAAAGTGTTCTCTTGGGTGAGGTCAGACAATCCCAGGGCCACTGTTTGGAAGAAGAGAAGTGGAGGTTCCTCCCAGAGTCCAGGCAAATATTTCCCTCACAATAACTATCACAAATCCCGATCACCTATAGATCATCATGTTGCTGTATTTACTATGTTCATATAGAAGAGATCTCCTGGACTGTCACCGGATGTCCTTATTTTGGAATTTTCTGATGCATTTGGTTGTCAACTGGTGGACCATGTGTTTGTTATATGTGCTGTATGATAGAACATAGAACATTACTGCACAGTACAGGCCCTTCGGCCCTCAGTGATGCACCTGCCTGCACATAGATAAGCTGCAGAGCTGGGCTGAGAGGTGGCAAATGGAGTTTAATGCGGACAGGTGTGAGGTGATTCACTTTGGTCGGAGTAACCGGAATGCAAAGTACTGGGCTAATGGTAAGATTCTTGGTGGTGTAGATGAGCAGAGAGATCTCAGTGTCCATGTACACAGATCCTTGAAAGTTGCCACCCAGGTTGACAGGGTTGTTAAGAAGGCATACAGTGTTTTAGTTTTTATTAGTAGAGGGATTGAGTTCCGGGACCATGAGATCATGCTGCAGCTGTACAAAACTCTGGTGCGGCCGCACTTGGAGTATTGTATACAGTCCTAGTCACCACATTATAAGAAGGATGTGGAAGCTTTGGAAAGGGTTCACAGGCGATTTACTTGGATGTTGCCTGGTACGGAGGGAAGGTCTTACGAGGAAAGGCTGAGGGACTTGAGGCTGTTAGACAGAAGAAGGTTGAGAGGTGACTTAATAGAGACATATAAGATAATCAGAGGGTTAGATAGGGTGGATAGGGAGAGCCTTTTCCCAAGAATGGTGACAGCGAGCACAAGGGGGCATAGCTTTAAATTGAGCGGTGATAGATATAGGACAGATGTCAGAGGTAGTTTCTTTACTCAGAGAGTAGTAAGGGTATGGAATGCTTTGCCTGCAATGGTAGTAGATTCGCCAACTTTAAGTACATTTAAGTCGTTATTGGACAAGCATATGGACGTACATGGAATAGTGTAGGTTATATGGGCTTCAGATTGGTGTGACAGGTCGGCACAACATCGAGGGCCGAATGGTCTGAATTGCGCTGTAATGTTCTATGTTCTATGTGCCTGTGGAACCAATCTGAAGCCCAGCTAAACTACACTATTCCATTCTCGTCCATATGCCTATCCAATGACTATTTAAATGCCCTTAACATTGGCGAGTCTATGACTGTTGCAGGCGGGGTATTCTATGCCCTTACTACTCTGAGTAAAGAAACTGCTTTAGGCAGCTGTCCTATATCTATCGCCCCTCAGTTTAAAGCTATGTCCCCTTGTGATTCTGTGTTTATAGACAAAAGTCAGCACAGGAGTTTTTGACCATTGAGCATATGCTGATCCTGAACAGAGAGGAGAACTCCAAAAGGATACATAGGCACATTGGAGTTTTTCCTTTCCCACAGATAAATGGTGCCTTCCTCAGGGAGACAGTGCATGGAGACAGAGAGAGAGAGAGAGGGTGGGAGTGTGTGGGGGGGGCGGGGGGGGGGCGGAAGAGAGTGAGAGAGTGGGGGAGGGGGGGAAGAGAGAGAGAGAGAGAGAGAGAGAGAGAAATGGGGGGGAGGGGGGGGTACTGTGACCAGTGGCGTTCCACAGGGATCCCTGTTTGCAATATCTATAAATGATTTGCAGAAGAATGTAGGTATTCTGATTAGTAAGCTTGTGGACAACACCAAGATTGGGGGGAGTTGTGGATAGTGAAGATTGCCAGAGGATATAGCAAAACATAGATAGGCTGGAGACTTGGGTGAAGAAATTGCAAATGAAGTTTGATTTGGACAAATGTGAAGTGATGCAATTTGGAAGATCTAATACAGGAGGAAAATCTACAGCAAATCCTGTGTTAGCTATGAGGAGAGATTGAACAAACTTCGTTTGTTTTCAGTTGAACGAAGAACGAGGGGGGACCTGACTGAAGCGATGATGAAGTGAAGTGATTGAAATGATGACAGGCACTTAGAGAATGGATAGCCAGGGTCTTTTTCCCAGGGTAGGAATGTCAATTCCTGGAGGATGTAGGTTTAAGGAAAAAGGGTAAGTTTAAAGGAGATGTGAATGGCAAGTTTTATTTTACACAGAGGGTGGTAAGACCCTGGAATGCACGGCCAGAGGAGATGGTAGAAGCAGATACAATAGCAATATTTAAGAGGCAGTCAGAGAGGTCACAAGGTCTCTCGGGAACCTGTTGGGATACGTGAGTACATGATTTAAACTTCTTTTAGTTCCAGTTTTTCTTCAGTTCCTTGATACAGTCGGAGAGGTCACATGGTCACATATTTGGGTAGTTGCTTTACCAAAACACTACTTGGGCAGTGTCTTTCACCCATCCTCCTCCTCTAACCACAAAAACGTTCTGTGCTTCTGTTGGTAAGGTGACAAGTGTTTTCTGTTTTCTTTTTTGTTTCATTTGTTTTTGTTTCTGGTAGTCTATTTGTGAATTTAGAATAGCGGGAATGGAGGTTCGGGCAGTTGGATGTTCCTCCTGCAAAATGTGGGAGGTAAGGGTCACCGCTAGTGTCCCTGTTGACTTCATCTGTGGGAAGTGCACCCAATTCCAGCTCCTCAGGAATCGGGTTAGGGAACTGGAGCTGGAGCAGGATGAACTTCAGATCATTCAGGAGACGGAGTGAGTTATTGAGGGAGGTAGTTACTCCTCAGCCACGTGAAGAAGGTAGATAGGTCACCTCCAGGAGCAAGAAAGGGAACTGGCAGGCAGTGCAGGGATCTCCTGTGATGGTCCCCTCAACAATAAGTATACCATTTGGATACTGTTGGGGGGAACGACTTACCAAGGGTAAGCAGTGGGACACAGGTCTCTGGCACAGAGTCTGTCCCTGCTGCTCAGAGGGGAAGGGGGAAGAGGAGAAGAGCTTTAGTCATTGGGGACTCCATCATTGGGAGACAAATAGGAAGTTTTGTGGGAACAAGAAAGACTCACGGTTGGTGTGTTGCCTCCCAGGTGCCAGGGTTCGTGATGTCTCTGATCGTGTTTTCGGGATTCTTGAGAGGGAGGGGGAAGGGGAGGGGGAGAAGCCCCAAGTTATGGTCCACATAGACACAAACGACATAGGTAAAAAGAAAGGTGGGGATCTAAGGCAGAAATTCAGGGAGCTAGGGGTGAAAGCTTAGAGTTAGAACGAACAGAGTTGCTATCTCTGACTTGTTGCCTGTGCCACTTGCTAGTGAAGGGAGGAACAGGGAGAGAGTGGAGCTGACCACGTGGCTGCAGGAATGGTGCAGGAGGGAGGGTTTTGGATTCTTGGATAATTGGGACTCAGTCTTGGGAAGGTGGGACCTCTATAAACAGGATGGTCTTCACTGAACCAGAGGGGCACCAGTATCCCGAGGGGATACTTACTAATGCTCTTTGGTGGGGTGGGATGTGGTGGTCGTGGTTTAAAATGAATGCAGCAGGGGGATGGGAACCTGAATTATAGTTCCCGTGTACAGGAGGTTGAGGGTAGTGAGGTTAGGGGGATATGGATCATGTAGAGGCAAAAGACACATACACAGACATACCTACACACAGAGACACATACAGATCCACACACAGACCCACATCCACACAGAGACACGCCCAACCACACCCACACCCACACAGAGACACAGATACAAACACACACTGATCTGCACACAGACCCACACAGATGCACTTAGACACAGACACACCCATACCCATACCCACACAAAGACACAGATACAGACACACACCAATCCGCACACAGACCCACACAGATACACTTAGACACAGACACACCCATACACACCCAACCACACACACACAGACACAGATACGACACACACACTGATCCGCACACAGACCCACACAGATACACTTAGACACAGACACACCCACACACACCCCCCCACACACACATCCCTCCACACACACACCCACACTCACACACACAGTTGTAATGTAGGAAGCATCTAGTGCACAGTAAGCTTCCACACAGCAATGCCTTGATGGTTGCCATGTGCTGCTGAACTTAGATCCTGGTGAAGAGTTTGCCAGGTTTGGTGGGAGAGCTCACCTTCTTCTCTTCAAAGAACGGTCACAGAAAATGTAAAATACTTCATCTGACAGGCAGCACTTCAGTAGTGCAGCCCTCCCTCAGTACTGCACTGGGCATGTCAGATTGGAGTTTTATAATGTCATTGCAGGAGTGAACACCCCGCGGTGCCCATCCTGACTTACAGATGAGGATATCACTCCCTGGGTACCTCTGACAGCTTTGAGCTGTGTGAGACAGGAAGCCTCAGTACACACCCCACCCTGACTGATACCCCTCGCAGTCGGCAGTATGCCCTGTCAGTAAAGACCCCACCTCCTGAATCAGTCACTTTTAGGGATCCAACCACTGGTTCATATCCAAGAGGGCGGGGCACACATTCAAGACCATATCATGTTTTTGTGATTTTTTTTATCATCAAAGCCATAGCAACCAGAATACATATTCATGTTCTTGGTATTTAAATAGTGAGAGTAACGTCAATGTTTACACCAGCACTCCCTTATTCCTAGGGTTGTTCTGCAAACAGTCCAATAAAACCAACCTGATCAAAGATCTCCAGATAGCACATTGAATTAACCCCACAGAGGCTGGTATCCCATCACCAATCACCCTTTATTTACACAGGGAGCCAGGGTTCCCTGACTGAACCAGATTAACAAGGTGAAAACAATAACTGCAGATGCTGGAAACCAGATTCTGGATTAGTGGTGCTGGAAGAGCACAGCAGTTCAGGCAGCATCAAAGTAGCTTCGAAATCGACGTTTCGGGCAAAAGCCCAAGGGATTTCGAAGCTACTTGGATGCTGCCTGAACTGCTGTGCTCTTCCAGCACCACTAACCCTGAACCAGATTAACAGTCCCAATCAGGGAACTCAGATTCTGAGGTCCACCTGGCTGACCTCAGTACCATCATGACATCCCTCTTCCTTTCATTCCTGGGACATAGGCCCATTCCTTTTCCCTGAGGTGTTTTGAAACCAGGCACGGTTCCTCTGAATCTGCCTCCGATGTGGGTGGCGTGTACTGGACTAAGGCACATCTCTTGCACTCGGAGCATCTTGGAGGAAGATAATTGTCTTCTCCTGACTGTGACAGGGTCGAGGCTGCGATGTCCTCCATGTCCATCTCCTCCCTAGAGGTTGCTTCAACATTAAGTGGAGGGGGAGAACCCACGGGGTCTCACAGCCTGGCTGGATGCTCTGAGGTAGACAGGCAGGAGGCTGGGAGAACACAGCAAACCAGGCAGCATCAACAGGGGGAGAGGTCAATGTTTCTTCAGGGTTATACCTCAAACTTTGAGTTCTCCCCCTCCTGACGCTGCCTGGCCTTCTGTGTTCTCCCAGCCTCCTGCCTGTCTACTTTGGATTCCAGCATCTGCAGTCTCTTTGTCTCTAATTCACGATGTTCAGAGGGGCGGGGTATGGTTTGCTCCTGCCCCATTTGTGAGGCTTTTGCTTACACATGGTCCATATACCTGTCCAGTACCCTGCTCCAGTCTGAACATTTGTACATCACGGGACCTGACCTCATATCGACCACACCTCTTACCTGTGCAGGGCCATTCCCTGGTTTAAACATCAAACTGCATCTCATGAAGTAAACTGTCTCTCTCACTCAGTGGAGTCTTGTATCTGGCATGGGTGTTCCTGATGCTGGTTTACCCTCCTCCTCCAGGTCCGGGAAGATCCGATTTAATCTGGTGCCGAGTCTTCTCCCCAAGAGGGACTCTGCTGGGCTGTCCCTGTAGCTGGGTGAGGGATGGTCCTCTAGTCAAAAAGAAAGCGGGACAGTATGGTATCGAGTGAAGCTGTAGGCTGTTTCTTTAAGCCTGCCTTTACAGATTGGACCACTCTTTCCACCAGACCATTGGACAATGAATGGTATGGAGCTGTCCTTATGTGCCAAATGCCAATCAGTTTTAGGAAGTACTCAAATCTCCCGCTGGTAAATGATGGCCTATTTTGTGTGACCAACACTTCCCAAAGTCAGTGTATTGTGAAAGGTGCTCGCAGCTTTCTAGTAGTCGTCCCTGTGTTTGATGAATGAACTCACTTCAATTGGGCACCCACTATGTCTGAGAACATAGAGCCCATGAAAGGGCCAGCTTTGCCAATGTCTAACCGAGCCCAAGGTTTATCCATCATTCCCATAAATGAGGGGGGGCTGCGGGTGGTAATGTTGGCAACCTGGGCACTACCCCAACAACACAGCTATGTTTCCACCCAATCCTGACCACTAGACATAACATCTCCCCAGCTTCTTCATTTTGGAAACCCCTGGATGACCCTGATGACATTCGGCCAGTATCTGGCAGTGACCTTTTGCTCAGGATGATCACCCTTACTCCCCATAATACTATGCCATCCTCGACGGTGATCTGGTCTCTCCAGTGTTGGTTATGATGGCTCCTCTATTTCCGACATCACCACCAGCTGTTTTAGTTTTGCCAGGGCAGGATCCTTCTGTGCCCACAGTCGGATATTGTCAGCGGTGACTGGAAGGGTGTCCAGAAAGTTTAAAACCAGAGTGGACTGTTCCAGAGGCAGCATCACTGGTGGTGTATCCGGCAGCAAGAGGCAGCTCAATGTATCCACATTTGCTACTTGGCCTTCCAGACAGTGATCCAGTCTGTAATGGTACTCACTCTGAATGAGAGCCCAGCGCTGAATTCCACCTGAAACTATAGGTGGCATGGCCCTGTCCTCTTTAGGCAGGAGTTTGTGGTCTGTTATTATTACAAATTTACACCCATAATGGTCTTGGTGGAACTTTCTCACATCAAAGATGTTTGATAAACCTTCCTTCTCCACGAGGGTGTATTTGCATTCGGCATCAGCCAAAGTCCAGGAAGCATACTCTATTGGGCATTCCTCTCTGTTGGGATAACACTACCCTGATACCATAAGGGGAGGCATTGCATGGCATCACCACCTCTCCCTTCGGATTGTAGTGGACCAACACTTTAGACAAACTGTTTTTTCACTTCCCTAAAGGCTGCTTCTTGGCTTTGTGACCATTTCCAAGGCTGACCCTTTGTCAATAGGAGGTGTAAGGGTGCCCAGGTTCTGTAATAAATCACTAACCCTAGGAAATACCTAAGCTCTGGTACAGACATGGGAGCTGGGGTTCCTTAGATCACCCTCACTGTTTGTTCCAATGGGTGTGACCTGGTCTTGTTGACTCTGTAGCCCAAGTAGGACACTTGGGGTGGCTGGAACACATATTTTTCCCTTCTAAGTTGTACGCCTGCCTGGGAAAAACGTCTAAGGACTATGCCCAAGTTCTCTAAGTGCTCCTTATTGGTCTTCCCTGTTATTGGCACAACATCCAGATAAATGATGACCTGGGGTAGACCTTGTAGATAGTTCTCCATCTGCTGAAAAATTGCACAAGCTGACGATACTCCAAGTGGCAGTCTCATATATTGGTACAAACCCTTATGGGTATTAATTGTAGCATACTTCTGGGAATCCTTATCTAACTGCAATTGCAATTCTGCAAGGCTCATATCCAGCTTGGTAAAGGACAGTCCCTCCTGCCAGCTTTGCATATAAATCCTCTATGTGACAGATTTGGGTATTTATTCAGCTTTGTAAAGTGGTTTACCATTTGTTTTAAATCCCCACAAAGGCAAACCGACCCGTCAAGCTTCACAATCGGTACAAATGGTGCTACCTATTCCGCAAACTGGACTGGTTCGATAATTCCTTTGGTTTTCAGACTTCCGATTTCTGCGTCTAATTTTGCCTACAGGGTAAATGTCACTGAGTTGGCTTTGCAGAATCGTGGAATTACTTTCTGGTCCACATGCAAGGTGGTCTCAACTTCTTTGATAGTCCCTCGGCCTTCCTGAAAAACTTCTGGGTATTTTTAATTAGGACTTCACTCAGGAAGCCATTTTCTAATTGAAAAACGTTGAGCCAATCAAGTCGAACCCTTCTCAACCAATTTCACTCCATCAACCTTGGACCCAAGCCTTTAATACAATCAGTGGGAACTGAACCAGCTACTTCTCCTAAGAGTCCAGAGATGAAGTTGTACCCCTGGAAAGGTTCCCCGGTTTTGGCTGTCAGTCTGGCAGATGTCTTGCTCAAACTTATGGTTTGGAGTACAGAGTGAATTTTGATAAAAAATTGGTTCTGCGATCACTGAAATGACTGTCCAGTATTGATGTCCATTAGTATGACCATGTAACCAGATGTTTATTTTGATTGGTTCTGATTTCTATTCTAAGTAATTTAACTGTTCCAAACCAGATGCAGATATACTTTCCAGAGTGTGCACTGTCCTGGATACCAACCTAGGAGTTCTCTTACTCAATTTAGATCCAGTGGGACTCTTGCTGACTCGAGTTCGGCATACCAGCTGCAACTCCAATGGCTTGCCAACCCGGATCCTGAAGAAAATTTTACCCATTTGCCTGAGGCTTGGCTTTGATTTGACGCTTTGCTATGAGCTGACCGTGGGGCCCTCTGTTTAGGATATATTCTGAGTGAGGCTGTGCAATTGCCTTTACTCAAGTGGTGTTCCCCAAGCTCAGTTGCCCTGTTGAGGTGTCCACTTCTATTACAATGCCCTGCATCACATATGCTCTACTTGCTGTATATTCCAATGATAAACCCAGTTGTGTTGCCTGCTTGAAGTCCAGTTGGGCTTCAGCTAGTAGGCGTTTCTGCATGGTTACGTCATTAATCCCACTCTCTTTGTCACTGAAATAACTCTACAGAGGCTGATATTACCAAGTCACCCTTTATTTTCACATGCATATACATAACACTGACCCAGCTCCCTCAGAGCCAGTTCTCAGATACTCCTATTTTGTTTCCTCCCCCACACTACCACCTAACAACAGTAGTGCTTATTTTTCCCCAGCACCCATGGTGTCTGTGTGTAGGTGTCGGACACAGTGAAAAACAACAAGTGTGTAAATCTTTATTTATATTCCACACCAAGAAGAAAGGAAACACCCGAGTGGCCAGTGACAAGCAGTGCCCTTGTCAAAGGGCAATGCTGCGTGTTCAAACAGTGAAGGGGAGGGCAGGGATCAAATCAAAATAGAGTTGGAGGGGGCAATAAAACACTTCACTCCCTGTAGTGCCCATCTTTCCCTGAAAATCTTGAGTGTGTTGGTGGACTCTGCATGCTCCTTCTCCAGGGACACTCAGGCATGGACGTAACTATGGAGGAGGGACAGGCAATCAACACTCCTGTTTGTATCTGTCAGCCAGGGCTCCCTGATTGGACCAGGTAAACAGCCCCAGTCAGGGAACTCAGATTCTCTGAGGTCACCTGGCTCACCTTATTACAATCAGTACCTGTCTGACTGACAGTGCATGGGGAGTGATGTCCCACAGAGTTCTGTACTGGACCTGAACCTTTTACACTTCACAGCAAGACATGGGAAGTGAAGGCGTGTGGATAACTTCACTGATGTCACAAAGATTGAGAGGAAACTATATTGTGAAGAAGTCAGAGAGTTTGCAGCTGGGTATAGATAGGTTGTAAATGGCAGAATATAATGTGGTAAAATGTGAAGTTGTTCACTTTCGATTCCAGCATCTGCAGTTTTTTGTCTCTTTTCAATAGGATCATGGCTGCTTTGATTGTGTTTTGAACCCCACTTTCCCATCTACCCTTGGTTGCCCCTGTCTAGCAGGAATCTATCCACCTCCACTCTAAAAATGTTCACTAACTCCGCTCCCACCTCCTCCTGAGACACCGAGGTCCAAAGTCACACAACCCTCAAGGGAAATAATCTCTTTATCTCTGTCCCAAAAAGGGTGACCTCCAACTTTAAAACTGTGCTCATCCACAAGAGAAAACATCCTTTCAACATCCACCTTGGCGAGATCTTATACACTCCGCTCAAATCACCCCTCACATTTCTAAACTCTAATGGAAAACAGCCCAATTGAACCAATCTTTCCTCATCAGACAACCCGCTCATTCCAGGTAACAATCCAATAAACCTCCTCTAACCTGCCTCCAGTGCAGTTACATCCTTCATTAAACAAGGAATCCTAAACCACAGGATTTCGGACATGGTCTCTTCAGTGCCCAGTAGAACTGAAGTAGAACCCATTTACTTTTATATTTATTTCCTCTTGTAATAAAGGATAGCATCCCATTAGCCTCACAACTACTGTAACTGTAAACCAGGGCTTTATAATTCATGCACCAGAACACCAAGATCACTCTGCGCCTCAGAATGCCACATATGTTCTGTTTCTGTAATATTCTGCTTTTTCTTTCCTCTTGACAAAGGGATGATGTGGAGATGCCGGTGTTGGACTGGGGTGTACAAAGTTAAAAATCACACAACACCGGGTTACAGATGGGAAAGTGGAGTTTAAAACACAATCAAAGCAGCCACGATCTTATTGAATAGAGACAAAAACACTGCAGATGCTGGAATCCAAAGTGAACAGGCAGGAGGCTGGAAGAACACAGCAAGCCAGGGAACATCAGGAGGTGCAGAAGTTGACTTGTGCACCTCCATGATCCTACTGAATGGCACTACAAACTCAAAGGGCTGAATAGCTTACTGGAGCTTCTGTTTTCTGACAGTTGGCAGGTTTTGGCTTGAATCAAATAAAATAAAGATCTGTGAATGCTGGCAATCTGAAACCGAAATAGTATCTGTATCATTTCCACTTCCATTAAAGGGGAACGGTTTCCCTGAGTCTCATTTATGTTTCATTACAATTGATTCATTACAATAATTGATTGCAATTAGTTATCTGCTGGAAAGTTAGCACTCTGCGTTTTCAGAAGAATTAAGGGAACGGCTGGAATGTAAGACTGATTACAATACAGCAGGTGGCACATAGTAATGAGGTCATTAAACATTGCAGCCACTTGTCTATACTTATGAATAAAGAATTCATTTGCTTAACATCCTTTATTTCTGAGTAATGTTTGTGGCAATAAACATAACTTATTAAAATTGGATACAGAATAATTTAAGTGAAGATAAGACATTTATTTGCATTTGAGACTAGTTGAATATTAAAAGGATCATGCCTCCCACCTCTCACTCTCTTTTTAGCTTAAATTTTAACTAGATAAAAGATACACAGCAGGAGAATTTTATATTTTTTACCTCTTATTACAAAGAGGGAAAAATGCTTGTTTTAACTTGAATTGATGACTCATTATTAAAGTCTTTGTAACACATAGTTTAGAATGACTGAGACTTTATAAGGTGTGTCTGAAGGAGGAGACCAAGGTGGAGAGGGTTAGAAAGGAAAGTTATGGTCCAGGTCATTAAAGAAATAGTTGTCAGTGGCAGACTGGTGGGACTCAGTGATGACCTGAAATAGAGTGAAAGAGTGAACTTAGAAGCTGTTTCAATCAATAGCAATTTCAAAGATTTGCAATTCCCAGCTTATCTCACCTCCACCCCCTGAATTTCCACATTAATGAAGTGTTCATCTATAAGAGGCCAGTGCCTTTTAACTGGACTTGTTCCAGAATAGTGGAAGTGGTTACTACTGATTACACAACCCGCTCATAGTCTTGAGAACATGGTAGTAAGTCATCATTTTGTCGTCTATAAGGTGGAGAGATACCCAGAGTGCTGTCAGTGAAGGAGTTCCATGGTCTTCAGTCAGTGACACTGAAGGAACAGGGATGTGGTTCCATGTCAGAAGGGTGTGTAGCCTGCAGGCATGTGATGTTCCCTCATGTGTGCTGACCTTATCCATCTCATTGGGTGTGGTCAGGGAATGATGCAGCTCACCTAGTAGATGCTGCTGCTCCCACTGGGGTCTGGGTAGCACAGGGAAGGAATGTCGAAGGCAATGAATGAGGCATCAATAACAGGCTAAGATCATGAGAAGTAAGAGCAAGGCCATTCAGCCCATCGGGTCCTGCAACACCATTGAATAAAACCAAGGCTGGTTAGAATGGGGTTTGACTTACACTTTGCTGCCTGTTCTGTGACCCTCGGCTCCTCTGTCAATCAAAAATCTGTGTAACTCAATGATGAATATATCCAACATACCCAGCCTCCAGATGAGAGTTCCATAAAATGATAACCCCCTTACAAAATTCTTCCTCATTTTCATTTTAAATGGTATGTCTCTGAAACTGAGGCCCTAGTTCTACACCCCCACATGATGGACACTATCTCTCTGTGTCAACCCTGTCAAGACCACTCAGAATCTTATCCATTTCATGTAAGACCACCTCTCCTTCTTATACACTCCAATGGATACAGGCCAACTGCGTTCAGGCTTTTCTGGTAAGACAAATTCTTCCCTGAGGAATCAGCCGAGTGAAACTTCCATGATCCCTCTCCAATACAAGTACATTCCTTCTGAAGTAACAAGTCCCAAGCTGTATCTGGTGCTCCAAGTGCATTCTCACCAATTCCGGTTCCAGTTGTAATAGGGTTTCCCTGCTTTTATAGAGTCATTGAGCTGTACAGTACAGAAGCAGATCCTTTGGTACAACTTGTCCAAGCCGACCAGATCTCCCAAATTAATCTAGTCCCATTTGTCAGCACCTGGCCCATATCCCTCTAAACCCTTCCGATTCATATACCCATCCTGATGCCTTTTAAATGCTGTAATTGTGCCAGCCTCCACCACTTCCTCTGGCAGCTCATTCTATACACACATCACCCTCTGCGTGAAAATATTATCCTTAGGGTCCCTTTTATATCTTTCCCCTCTCACCTTAAACCTATGCCCTCTAATTTTGGACTCCTACCCTGAGAAAAGACCTTGTCTATTTATCCTATCCATGCCCCTCATGATTTTATAAATCTCTATGAGATTACCCCTCAGCCTCCGACGCTCCAGGGTATATAGCCCTATCCTTTCCCTGTAGCTCAAACCCTCCAACCCCAGCAACATCCTTCTAAATCTTTTACTGATGTTGGAGAACGTAGGGATACAGAATGGGATTGGCGTTTGGGCCATGAGATACACTGTAACAAGATGCAGTGTCTTTGATAGACATCCGATTCTCCTGCTCCTCGGATGCTGCCTGACCTGCTGTGCCTTTCCAGCACCACACTCTCAATTCCACAGAAGGAGGTATTTCAGACAAAGCTATTCTGGGAGTTCACTGTCCAGGACCAGGACATGTTGCTTTCCCCTCCCCATGACAAAATTCAGTCATTAAACCATCAACAAGGTGAGATTGTCCCACAGCAAAAGCATTCTGTTGCTGACTGTAAGTTCAGAGAGTGGTCCTTCCACCTTCATTCTGGTATTGTTGGATCTGATTAGTGGGCACTACCAGGCAATGGATTCATGATGAAGGAAACAATGGATTCACAACTTGGCTCCGGGCGGGATGGGGTCAGGCACCCGGAAGAGTGGCTGGTGGGGCTGAGTTTGTGTTTTGAAGCCCAGGGGAGGAGGCAGAAAGGGAGAAGGGTCTGGGAACCTCCCAGTATGAGGAGGCCAACACCATCCCAAAGGAGAAACCTCCTTTCCTCAGCAGATAAACTTTGCCACTGTCACCTGCCAACAACAACTGCATTGGGCAGTATAATATCCCAGATCCAACCCTCCAACTTGGCACCGCCCTCTTGATCTGTCCTACCTGTCCATCTTCCTTCCCACCTATCCGCTCCACTCGCCGGTCTGACCTATCACCATCACACCCACCTTCACCTACCTATCGCATTCCCAGCTACCTTCCCCCCAGCCCCAGCCCTTCCCAATTATCTCTCAGTCCTCTTGCCCCGTCCCCCACCTAATGCTCGTAACATCGACTCTCCTGCTCCTCGGATGCTGTCTGACTGCTGTACTTTTCCAGCACTACACGTTTTGACTCTCATTTCCAGCATCTGTAGTCCTCACTTTCTCCTAGTGTAATACCTGAGACAGTTGACTTGTTAATGAGGTTGGTTGAGCGTTTTCAGTGATGGACAGATTATCAGTTTCAGTGCCAATTCGCCAATTGGTTTATGGGAAACTGGTATATTGACATTGATGATGTAGGACTGTAGTGGTCCCAACTTGTAAACATTAAATCCCAGCTTGTATGTCATAGTATCCTTGATAGTAGACAGGCAGGAGGCTGGAAAAACACAGCAGGCCAGGCAGTATCAGGAGGTGGAGAAGTCAACATTTCGGGTATAACCCTTCTTCATAGCATCCATGAAGCCTTTACTGTCAAATACAATCTTGAAGAATTATTTATGAAGGAAGATACCTTTAAAAATAGTGAGAAATATACATTCGTTCTACAACAATAACTGACATCTTTAACAATATAGCGCCTTTAATGGTAGAATCCACCTACAAGGACCTTCACAAGAAGCCGCGTGAGGAGACATTCAAGTTAATAATCAAATGCTTGGCCAGTAGGCTGGGGTTTTAGACAAGGAGAGGGTGAGTAAGACACATTTAGGGAGGGAACTCTGGAATTTGAGTTCTGAGCAGCTGAAGGTGATGGAGAAAATCCCAGCAGGATGGGTTGGTAGAATAGGACAGGCTGGAAGAGGTGACAGAGGTAGGAAGCTGAGCAAGATGTGGAAAGTTTCAGTCACCAGGATGAGGGTGTAAATTTTGAGAACACTAGTTCTCTGTCACAACATGAAACGTAAATTCCAAAAAAAATGTAAAAGAAAATGTATATCCTGTGGGCTTCACTAGAATAACAACGACCAAAACCACGGAGCTGAAAAAGTGCCAAAAGGAAATGGCTCGAGTTTGTTCTGTTTATGAATATGACAGTGTAGGAGCGTCATCTTAGATCCGTTCTAACATGATGTAACATAATGTACAATTCCGAAATCACTTCACATCTGCCTGACTAAGGCTGTAAACTTGTTATATCTGTTATATTTCAATCTCTTACATCCTGCTGTTGAACACCCTACAATAATGTGAGTTAATTTCTCTAGGAACTGAGGTGGTGATGTGCAGGACTACATTGAATATTGCAGACTCAGTTTTAGCTGGAGCTTTGACCCACACTCAGCACCATCCTTTGGAGAAAGTGAGGACAGCATGAGATCATAAGAACAGAACAATTAGGAACAGGAAGAGGCCATTCAGCCCCTTGAGCCGGTTTTGCCATTCTCATCTCAGCCTCAACCTCATTTTCCTGCCTGCTCTCCATAATCCTTCAACCCACTACTAATTAAAAATTTATCTATCTCCTCCTTACATTTACTCAATTTCCCAGCATCCACTGCACTCACATGGAGTGAATTTCATAGAATCCTGACCCTTTGAGAAAAGTAATATCTCCTTATAAAATAAAACAAGGAACTGCAGATGCTGGAAATCTGAAACAAAGACAGAAATTGCTGAGAAAATTCAGCAGGTCTGGTAGCATTTGTGGGGAGAAATCAGTTATACCATTTTACCATAGAATAGAATCCCTACAGTGTGGAAACAGACCATTTAGCCCAACAGGTCCACACCAACCCTTCAAAGAGTATCCCATCCAGACCCATTCCCCGACATTTCCCCCTGACTAATGGCCTAACCTACACATCCCTGCACTCTATGAGCAATTTAGCATGATCAATTCACCTAACTTGCACACCTTTGGACTGTGGGAGGAAACCAGAGCACCCGGAGGAAACCCACGCAGACACGGGGAGAATGTGCAAACTCTACACAGACAGTCGCCCGAGGGTGGAATCAAACCTGGGACCCTGGTGCTGTGAGGCTGCAGTGCTAACCACTGAACCACTGTGCCATTTTGAATCTGCTGACTCTTCATCAGACCTGATGAATTTCTCTGGCAATTCCTGTTTTAGTTTCTGCACATCTCTGTTTTACATCTGCCACTCTTTAACCTAAAGCTGTGACCTTTCATTTGAGATTGCCCCACATGAGGACATGCATTGATGTTGTCAATCCCCTTTAGCATCTCGTGTACCTCAATTAGATCTCCTCTCATTCTTCTAAACTCCAGAGATTATAGGTCTGAACTGCTCAATCTCCCATCATAAAGTGCACTCCTCAGCTACATCCAGTGCCTCCATTACAACTCCATCCCTCCTTAATTGGGGACACCATCCCTGTACGCAATATTCCAGGTGTCTTGTACAGGGGCAGCAACACTTCCCTACTTTTACACTCTATTCCTTTAGCAATCAATGCCAAAATTCCATTTACCTTCCTTTTTAAGGCTAGTTTTCTGCAATTCTTGCCCAAGGGGGCAACGTGAAGTATTCTCATTGAGGCTTCATGTATGTGACGAAACCTTAGTGCCAGTAATTGGTTGGGGGAGGAGCTGCATGGGAGACTGATCAATAAAATGAGAGCCCATGGTGTTAGGAGAGGGTATCGATATGGATAGGGGATTGGCTGGCTGGGAGAAGCCCGAGACCAGAGATAAACAGGTATAGAGTCATAGAGATGTAGCAGGGAAACAGACCCTTCGGTCCAACCCGTCCATGCAGACCAGATGTCCCAAACCAATCTAGTCCCACCTGCCAGCACCCGGCCCACATCCCTCCAAACCCTTCCTATTCATCCACTTCCTCTGGCAGCTCATTCCACACATCCACCCCACCCCCCACTTAGGTCCCTTTTATATCTTTCCCCTCTCATCCTAAACCTATGCCCTCTAGTTCTGGACTCCCCCACCCCAGGGAAAAGGCCTTGTCTATTTACCCTATACATGTCCCTCATAATTTTGTAAACCTCTATAAGGTCACCCCTCAGCCTCCGACACTCCAGGGAAAACAGCCCCAGCCTGTTCAGCCTCTCCCTGTAGCTCAGATCCTCCAACCCTGGCAACATCCTTGTAAATCTTTTCTTAACCCTTTCAAGTTTCACAACATCATTCCGATAGGAAGGAGACAAGAGTTGCACACAATATTCCAACATGACCCCCCAACTCCTGTACTCAATACTCTGACCAATAAAGGAAAGCATTCCAAACGCCTTCTTCACTATCCTATCTACCGGCGACTCCACTTTCAAGGAACTATGAACCTGCACTTCAAGGTCTCTTTGTTCAGCAACACTCCCTAGGACCTTACCATTAAATATATATGTCCTGCCCTGATTTGCCTTTCCAAAATGCCGCACCTCACATTTATCTTAATTAACTGACTGTGTGGAGTTTGCACATTCTCCCAGTGTCTGCGTGGGTTTCCTCCGGGTGCTCCAGTTTCCTCCCACAGTCCAAAAATGTGCAGGTCAGGTGAATTGGCCATGCTAAATTGCCCATAGTGTTAGGTGAAGGGGTAAATGTAGGGGAATGGGTCTGGGTGGGTTGCGCTTCGACGGGTCGGTGTGGAGTTGTTGGGCCGAAGGGCCTGTTTCCACACTGTAAGTAATCTAATCTAATCTAAACTCCATCTGCCACTCCTCAGCCCAGTGGCTCATTTGATCAAGATGCCATTGTAATCTGAGGTAACCTTCTTCACTGTCCACTACACCTCTTCTGGTCTCCTTGCTATCGAAAAAATGTTGTGAAATTTGAAAGGGTTCAGAAAAGATTTACAAGGATGTTGCCTGGGTTGGAGGATTTGTGCTACAGGGAGAGGCTGAACAGGCTGGGGCTGTTTTCCCTGGAACATCGGAGGGCGAGGGGTAACCTTATAGAGGTTTACAAAATTATGAGGGGCATGGATAGGGTAAATCAACAAAGTCATTTCCCTGGGGGTTGGGGAGTCCAGAACTAGAGGGGCATAGGTTTAGGGTGAGAGGGGAAAGATATAAAAGAGACATAAGGGGTAACTTTTCCACACAGAGGGTGGTGCGTGTATGGAATGAGCTGCCAGAGGAAGTGATGGAGGCTGGTACAATTACAACATTGAAAAGGAATCTCGATGGGTATATGAACAGGAAGGGTTTGGAGGGATATGGGCTGGGTGCTGGCAAATGGGACTAGATTAGGTTGGGATATCTGGTCAGCATGGATGGGTTGGACTGAAGGGTCTGTTTCCATGCTGTACATCTCTGTGATTCCATGACAGCCGGTGACTGGTGAAGTTCTGTAGCGGTTAGTGTTGGGACCACAATTATTCACGTTATACATTAATGATCCAGAAAAAGGAACTGAGGGCATTGTTGCTCGTTTTTTAGATGACACAAAAACGAGTGTAGAGGTAGATAGCATTGAGGAAGCAGGGAGGCTGCAGAAAGACTTGGACAGGTTAGGAGAGTGGGCAAAGAAGTGGCAGATTCAGTACAATGGGGTTAAGTGTGAGGTCATGCACTTTTGTAGGAATAATAGATGCATAGATTATTTTCTAAATGGGGAAAGGCTTCAGAAATCTGAAGCAGCAAAGAACTTGGGAGTCCCAATTATAGGATTGTCTTAAGGTTAACATGCAGATTCAGTTAGAGAAGCACGAGTCGAAAAGTGTGGTGCTGGAAAAGCACAGCAGATCAGGCAGCATCTGAGGAGCAGGAAAGTCAATATTTTGGGCATAAGCCCTTCATCAGAAATGTCGGGGGGGAAGGGGAATGTGAGATAAATAGGGGGTGGGGCTGGGGGGAAAAAACGCAAATCCTGGGCCTCCTTCACCGCTAAATCCAAGCCACCTGATGAATGGAGGAAGAACTCCTTATCTTCTGCCTTGGGACCCTCCAACCACACGGCACCAACATCAACTTCATCAGTTTCCACATCTCCCCTCCTCCCACCTCATCCCAGATCCAACCCTCCAACTTGGCACCGTCCTCTTGAACTGTCCTACCTGTCCATCTTCCTTCCCACCTATCCGATCCACCCTCCCCACTGACGTATTACCTTTACCCCCACCTGCATTTACCTATTACCTTCCCCGCTACCTCCCCCACAGCCCTACCAAGCAGGGCTTGTCAAATGAGGAGCAGCTGAAAACTCTGGATCTGTACTTGATGGAGTTTGTAAGGATTTTGGGGCTGTGGGAATCTGACTGAAACTGACAGAATACTCAGAGGCCTGGATTGAGTGGACGTGGAGATGATGTTTCCATTAATAGGAGAGACTAGGACCCGAGGGCACAGTCTCAGAGTGAAGGAACAACCCTTGTGAACTGGGATGAGGAGGAATTTTTTCAGCCAGAGGAGGGTAAATCTGGTAACTCATTTCCACAGAGGGCTATGGAGGCCAAGTCATTAAGTCTCTTTAAGACTGAGATGGACAGGTTCTTGATTAGTAACAGGGTCAAGGATTACGGAGAGAAGGCAGGAGAATGGGGTTGAGGAACATATCAGCCATGATCGAATGATAGCGTAGATTCAATGGGCTGAATGGTCTAATTCTGCTCCTGTGTCTTATGATCTTATGGTCTTTGTAAGATGTGAAACTCTCTCTCTCTATCTCACACCATTACTTATCCTCCTGCTGATTCAGTAAATCCTGGGCAATGACAGATTTGAGGGGGCTGAATGGCTTTCTCCTCTTCCTGTGTTCCTCTGTGTAATCAGCAGGTCATTGATAAATTTCACGTTTCTGTACAGGTAAGTGAAATTACCTGCTAGGTTGTAAAATCTGAAACACTTTCACTGCTCTCACACCCAGAAGGGCTGTTATTTACTTGTCTGAGAAAGGTCAGACAGTGACTATAAACTGACTCACTAGTAGCACCAGCCCCCCTGGGCACTGTAATGTTGATTATCATTCATCAGCTTCTGTTGACACAAAGCTATCGATATCAGCATTGCCTTCATAGTCAGTTTGTGGTTTCATTAGTTTGCTCTGCACATTCCAATGTCATCATCAGAAATATGATCGCACATCTGGGCAGAAAAATTACTACTGACAGAATTTACAGTAATAAACCAGCCGGGCTGCTCAATAGGGTTGCAATTTGAATGAATGTCCTATATTTGCAACCTTTTGGTCCAATCTCCTCCACCAGTGCAAACACCTTCTCTCCATTGACCGATCGACTCCCTTCAAAATGTGAGGGACCTACAACAGATCACCCCTGGGCTTTTGCTTTTCCAAAGACTGAGCCCCAGCCTGTATACCCTTTCCCAATCTTTATAATCTCCAGGTTCTCTCCTATTCTACTCAGGGAGCTGTGGCTCAGTTGGCAGCACATCTGCCCCTAAATCGCAAAGTTCAAGTCTCAAATCCCATGCCAGCTTTAGGGGGTGCTTCACTGTCTGAGGGGCAGTTTGTTTGGAATAGATGTTTGAGGCATTTGCATGGTCTCAAATGATCTCATGGCTCTACCTGGAAAGAGAGCAGAGGGTCTTCTCTGGTCTCCTGGTCAATGTTTATCCTAATCCAACATTACAGAAAGAAACAAATTACAGAGGAACCTTGATTATCCTGAATTCAATAAGTGCTTCATTGACTGGAAACCTGGTGTACATGAACATTGCTATATAAATGCAACTCTTCCTTTTCGGTTGAAATGTTCCCACTTTATAAGGGATCTCTGAATACTGAAGAGTATGTGATATTTCAGCAGGACAGGAAGCCAGGGAAGGTTGACAGCAGATATGGGGGCAGTGTCTGAAATCACAGGCCTTTGTGGTACCCCAGGCCCAGGGCCCCCAACCTAAGCACAATGGACCCCTCCCAGATCCTCGGGCTTCAGTTATTGAGCTCTGATGTACCCCCTTGTCATGGGCTGCAGGTGGAGAGATAATGTTGTTCATTAGGGATGACACTGGTACAACAGAGAAGGCGGTGACCTTAGTTCTGGAGATCAGGATGTAGAATCAGTTTGAGTGAGTTGAGAAATGGAAAAGGTAAGAGCTCAGTTGGGGGAGTGGTTGAAAGGTCCTCCAAACAGCCCAGGTAGGCAGGGAAGAAATAATCACACTTGTAAGAAAGTAACAAAAAAGCTGCAGATACTGAAATCCAAGGGAGACAAACAGGAGGCTGGAAGAACACAGCAAACTAGGCAGCATCAGGAGGTGGAGAAGACACCGTTTCCGGTGTAACCCTTCTTCAGTCCCAAAAATGTTGCCTTCTCCACCCCCTGATGCTGCCTGGCTTGCTGTGTTCTTCCAACCTCCTGTTGTCTCCCTTGGATTCAAATTGGTAAAGGTAGCTTGGACGATGAGTTTCTCGGCTGTTTTTAAGGATAGTTACTTACAACAGCATGTTCTAGAGCTAACAGAGTAGAAAGTCTACTCTTTATCTGGTGGTGTGTGATGGGGCCATAATAATTAATTAATTAATTAATTCTTATAGATGGGGTGGCACGATGGTTCACAGCACCAGGGATCCGAGTTCAATTCCAGCCTCGGGCAACTGACTGTGTGGAGTTTACACATTCTCCCTGTGTCTATGTGAGCTTCCTCCCACAATCCAAAAATGTGCGGGTTAGGGTGGATTGGCTGTGCTGAATTGCTCTAGTGTCCAGGGATGTGCAGGCTGGGTGGATTAACCATGGAAATGTAGGGTTACGGGGATAAGGAAGGGGGTTTGTGTCTGGGTGGGATGCTTTTTGAAGGGTTGGGATTCTCTGAGGAAGGTGTTTAGCACATTTGCCATCATTGCTCTGACCTTTTGAGTACACGAGTTGGGACATTATGTTGAGGTTGTACAGGACGTTGGTGAGGCCTCTTCTGGAACACTGTGTCCAGTTCCGGTCGCCGTATTATAGGAAGGATATTCAAAGTTTGGGAGAAGATTTGTAGCTTGGGTGCTCATTGTTGTGGTTCTGTTCGCCGAGCTGGGAATTTGTGTTGCAGACGTTTCGTCCCCTGTCTGGGTGACATCCTCAGTGCTTGGGAGCCTCCTGTGAAGTGCTTCTGTGATCTTTCCTCCGGCATTTGTAGTGGTTTGAATCTGCCGCTTCCGGTTGTCAGTTCCAGCTGTCCGCTGCAGTGGTCGGTATATTGGGTCCAGGTCGATGTGCTTATTGATTGAATCTGCGGATGAGTGCCATGCCTCTAGGAATTCCCTGGCTGTTCTCTGTTTGGCTTGTCCTATAATAGTGGTGTTGTCCCAGTTGAACTCATGTTGTTGTCTGAGAGTGGCTGTTGGTTTGTGTGCTGTTATGAGTCCTAGTGGTCGCAGTAGTCTGGCTGTCAGTTCAGAAATGTTTTTGATGTATGGTAGTGTGGCTAGTCCTTTGGGTTGTGGCATAACAGCACATAAACCAACAGCCACTCTCAGACAACAACGCACCAGGACGAAGAACCCGATACCCAGCATGAGCAAAACCAATGTAGTGTACAAAATACCATGCAAGGACTGCACAAAACACTACATAGGACAAACAGGAAGACAGCTAACGATCCGCATTCATGAACACCAACTAGCCACGAAACGACACGACCAGCTATCCTTAGTAGCCACACACTCAGATGACAAGCAACATGAGTTCGACTGGGACAACACTACTATTATAGGACAAGCCAAACAGAGAACAGACAGGGAATTCCTAGAGGCATGGCACTCATCCACAGATTCAATTAATAAGCACATCGATCTGGACCCAATATACCGACCACTACAGCAGACAGCTGGAACTGACAACCGGAAGCGGCAGAGACAAACCACTATAAATGCCGGAGGAAAGATCACAGAAGCGCTTCACAGGAGGTTCCCAAGCACTGAGGATGTCACCTAGACAGGGGACGAAAAGTCTGCAACACAAATTCCCAGCTCGGCGAACAGAACCACAACAGGAAAGATATTATTAAGCTGTAGAGGGTTCAGGAAAGATTTCCCAGGATGTTGCCAGAAATGGAGAGATTGAGGTATTAAAGTAGGCTGGAAAAGCTGGGACTTTTTTCACTGGAGTGTGGAAGGCTGAGAGGTGACCTTATTGCAATTTATAAAATCATGAGGGATTTCGATAAGGTGAATGACAAGGGTCTTTTCCCCAGGATGGGGGAGTTCAAAACTAGGGGCCTATTTTTAAGATGAAAGGAGCAAAATTTAAAAAGGACATGAGGGGCAATCTTTTTGCACAGAGAGTAGTTCATGTGTGGAATGAACTTTCAGAAAAAGTGATGGATGCAGAGACAGTTACAACGTTTAAAAGACATTTAGTCAAGTTTGTGAGGGATATGGGCCAAGCAGGTGGGACGAGTTTAGTTTAGGAGCGTGTAGGGTCTGTCTCTGTGCTGCATGGCTCAATGATGCTAAGTAATGACTTTGTAATGAGGGCACCCCAAGGTAGCAGTGACCATAACATAACTGAATATTACATTCAACTTGATGCCAGATCTGCTGACATCTCTCTGCACTTCCTGTTTTTATTTCACATCCTGAGGGGACTTGGTGGATGGATAGTAAAAAGATATTTAGCCGTATAGTAAAGATGAGAGCTAAGAGATATTGTTTAACAACAACAAGAATCTTTTGTCTCTCCGAAGGTCATGAGTTTTGTAAACTGTCTTCCCCACAGAACAGTGGAGACGGGGGTCATTGAATACTTTGTAAAGCTGAGACAGATACATACTTGACATACAAAGGAGTCAAAGTTTATTGAGGGTAGGTGGAAATATGGAATTGGTAGCACAGTCAGATCAGCTGGCATCTAATTGAATGACAGAGCAGAATACCCTCAAAGGGCTGAATGGCCCACTCCCAGACTCTAATTTGTGCCTGTTAATTTGGTGATTTAATGTACAGTATCTGATTTAATTGTATTTGTTAATGTCAAACACAATTCTATGAACTATGTTCTAATATTTAAATTAATTTCTCAGACAGGGTCTTAGATGAGGAATAGACTCTGCTGTAATAGAATATTGTTTTATTTATGTTGTCCATGACAGATTAAAAACCATTCCCGTAATGTACACCCGCTTGCAGTACACTCTGTAACTGATGCAGAAATGTGACGGGAATTATCCAATTCACCCAAAATAAAGCAGCAGCACTCAGAGCGAAAGCAGATAAAGTAAAAGACAGTGACCGGACCTAATGGAGAGAAATTGATGACTTTGTTCAGCCAAATGTGATATTCTAAGCTGCATTAGAATAGCACCTGGGGATGAGAGACTGGATTTGGTGCTAAGGTCTACAGTATTACAGCTGGGGTGTCCCCCCCACCTCCTTGTCTGTCTTCTGTGTCTGTTCATAGGTAATTAACTTCATGTGTTTTAACATGCAGTTAATCAACTTGCCCCAACATTGGCAGTTACAACGTTGTGGCAGGGCATTGACTAGAATTGCCTCTTTGGCTCTGTCAGGTAAAGAAAAATGTGGTTTCGTAAAGTTTAGGTGAGTCCTGAATGTAGATGTACACAAATCCTCAAAAGTAACAGGGCACATTGATGAGGCAGTTGGAACTGAAGATGGGACATTGGGTTTATAAGCACAAACTTAGAGCATGAAAGCAAAGGATCATGGTAAGTTATAGTGTCAAAGAGATGTACAGCACAGAAACAGACCCTTCAGTTCAAATTGTCCATACCAAACAGATATCCTAAACCAATCTAGCCCCTCTTGGCAGCACCCGGTCCATATCTCTCTAAACCCTTCCTATTCATATACCCATCCAGATGCCTCTTAAATGTTGTAATTGTACCAGCCTCCACCAGTTTGTCTGGCAGCTCATTCCATACACGTCCCACCCTCTGCGTGAAGAAGTTGCTCCTTTAAGTCCCTTTTAAATCTTTTCCCTCTCAGCTTAAACCGTGCCCTCTAGTTTTGCCCTCCACTACGCCGGGGAAAAAGCCTTATCTATTTACCCTATCCATGCCCCCCCGCTATGATTTTATAAACCTCTATAAGGTCACCCCTCAGCCTCCGACACTCAAGGTAAAACAGGCCCAGCCTGTTCTGTTTTCCCTGGAGCGTCGGAGGCTGAGGGTGACCTTATAGAGGTTTACAAAATTATGAGGGGCATGGATAGGGTAAATAAAAGTATTTCCCCTTGGGTCGGGGAGTCCAGAACTAGAGGGCATAGGTTTAGGGTGAGAGGGGGAAGATATAAAAGAGACCTAAGGGGCAACTTTTTCACACAGAGGGTGGTACGTGTATGGAATGAGCTGCCAGAGGAAGTGGTAGAGGCTGGTATAATTGCAACATTTAAGAGGCATTTGGATGGGTATATGAATAGGAAGGGTTTGGAGGGATATGGGCCGGGTGCTGGCAGGTGGGACTAGATTGGGTTGGGATATCTGGTCGGCATGGACGGGTTGGACCGAAGGGTCTGTTTCCATGCTGAACATCTCTATGACTCTATGACTCTATTCAGCCTCTCCCTACAGCTCAAATTCTCCAACCCTGATGACATCCTCGTAAATCTTTCCTGAACGTTTTCAAGTTTCACAACATCTTTCTGATAGGAAGGAGACCAGAATTACACACAATATTCCAAAAGTGCTCTAACCAATGTCCTGTACAGCTGAAACATGACCCCCCAACTCTTATACTTGATGGACTGACCAATAAAGGAAAGCATACCAAATGCCTTCTTCACTATCTTATCTACCTGTGACTCTACTTTCAATGAACTATGAGCCTGCACTCCAAGGTCTCTTTGTTCAGCAACACTCCCTAGGACCTTGCCATTAAGTGTATAAGTCCTGTCCTGATTTGCCTTTCCAAAATGCAGCACCTCACATTTATCTGAATTAAACTCCATCTGCCACTCCTCAGCCCATTGGACCATCTGATTAAAGTCATGGTGGAACTGTAAAAAGAACAGGTTTGGTCTCATCAGGAGCACTGTGGATAATTCCAGGCATCGGGCATTAGGGAAGATGTGAAAAGTTCAGCAAGAGAATAGAGAAGGCTCAACAGGATCCCACCAAAGATGAGGGATTGATTTCTGAGGAAACATTCCGACTGTTCTCATGGGATAGGGAGGTGACCAAGTGCAGCTTTCCAAGGGGCTGGATTGCTTTGATGGAGATGGACAAACTATTGATAAAGTTCAGACAAAGTGTAGGTGTTCTGCAAAATAGCCATTGAGTGTGCGTTTCATCTCTCCAGTGTAGAGGAAACCGCATTGTGAGCAGCGAGTACAGCAGACTAGATTGAGTGAAGTGCAGATAAATCACTGCTTCACCTGGAAGGTGTGTCTGGGGCCTTGGATCCTGAGGTGGGAAGGGGTAAATAAGCTGGTGTTACACCTTCTGTGGTTACAAAGGAAGGTGCCATAGAGTGCAATGTCCCAAAAATGACCCTGAGCTTCCAGTTACCTGCCACTTTAACACCCCACCCTGTTCCCTGACCAACATCTCTGTCTCAGGATTGCTGCAGTGCTCCAGTGAATCTCAGCACAAGCTGGAAGAACAGCATCTAATTTTCTACTTGGGGACTCTGCAGCCTCTGGACTCAATATCATGTTCAATAATTTTAGAACCTGAGCCCCTTGCTCCATGTCCTTACCCCAATCCCACACCCCACACCCCACACCCCAGGCCCTGTCATCACATGAGGCTGCTATCATGTACAAACCATTGTCAGCCACTAGCAGCTCCCCCCCCCCCCCCCCACCCCCATTAGCAGCTGTTCATTCTCCCAAGCAGACCTTTACCCATTTGGCTGGCCCACCATTTTTCTCTCTCTCTGACCTCCATCTCCACATATTGTTTACTCCTTACCACCTCCCCACATCCCACCTTCAGCATCAATACCAACCTTTTCCTAGTTATCATCAGTTTGAAAGAAGGGTCGCTGGATCTGAAACGTTATCTCTGTTTCTCTGTTCACAGATGCTGCCAGACCTGCCGGGTTTCTTCAGCAATTTCTGTTTTTCTCTCTTATTTCCAGTATCTGCAGTTCTTCAATCTCCTCATTCTCTCCTCATCAGGCATTCCAGACAAACTTGGAAACCTGGTCCTCTCCCTACAGGAGGTGCTCCCATTCTGCAGGATAGGGAACAAAATGCTACATTGATATCCTGATTTGGAATGCCCTGAAAGTGTTTAACATGAGACACAGCTTCAAGTTCCATCTTGAGTTCCTGTAATCTAGGGTGTTGAATCTATAAATTATTCAAGTCAGCCAGAAAGCTGGTAAAGGATGAAGGAGTTAGCAATGTGTTGGAATATGTGATGTTACACTGAGTGAATGAACTGGGATCCATTGTGAAACCCATTGAGATAACATCTTGTTTGTCAAGAACAGTCATTCCGACAAGGAACTGCTGAATTGTGAAACTCTCAGCAAAACAAACAAGAATAAAAGAAAGTTTCCTTGACCTTCACGAACTGCTTGTGTAATTACAAAATAAACAGAAATCATGAGAATATATAAAACAGTTTCACCACCTCGGGCCATCCATAGGGACTTTGCAGCCTGTATCATCCTCTATACAGAAATAGGAAATTGGGGACAGTGAGATCCCACACTGGGCCAATCATATCTATTGCGTGTTTCAATGTTGGCTGAGGAACAACTATCCCTCAGGATTAATCGACAACAGCGGCACTCCCTCAGCACTGACCCTCCGACAGAGCGGCACTCCCTCAGCACTGACCCTCTGATATTGCGGCACTCCCTCAGCACTGACCCTCGAACAGTGCGGCACTCCCTCAGCACTGACCCTCTGACAGTGTGACACTCCACCAGCACTGACCCTCCGACAGTGTGACACTCCCTCAGCACTGACCCTCCGACAGTGTGACACTCCCTCAGCACTGACCCTCCGAGAGTGCGGTACTCCCTCAGCACTGACCCTCCGACAGTGTGACACTCCCTCAGCACTGACCCTCCGAGAGTGCGGTACTCCCTCAGCACTGACCCTCTGAAAGTGAGGCACTCCCTCAGCACTGACCCTCCGACAGTGTGACACTCCCTCAGCACTGACCCTCCGAGAGTGCGGTACTCCCTCAGCATTGACCCTCTGAAAGTGCAGCATTCCCTCAGCATTGACCCTCTGACAGTGTGACACTTCCTCAGCACTGACTGACCCTCCAACAGTGTGACACTCCCTCAACACTGACCCTCTGACAATTTGACACTCCCTCAGCACTGACTGACCCACTGACAGTGCGGCACTCCCTCAGCGCTGACCCTCTGACAGTGCGGCATTCCCTCAGCACTGACCCTCTGAAAGTGAGGCATTCCCTCAGCACTGACCCTCTAACAGTGCGGCATTCCCTCAGCACTGACCCTCTGAAAGTGAGGCATTCCCTCAGCACTGACCCTCTGACAGTGCAGCACTCCCTCAGCACTGACCCTCTGACAGTGCGGCACTCCTTCAGAATTGACCCTCTGAGAGTGTGACACTCCCTCAGCACTGACACTCCGACAGTGCGGCACTCCTTCAGCACTGACCCTCCAATAGTGTGATACTCCCTCAGCACTGACTGACCCTCTGACAGTGCGGCGCTCCCTCAACACTGACTCTCTGACAGTGCGGCACTCCCTCAGCACTGACCCTCTGACAGTGCGGCACTCCCTCAGCACTGACTCTCTGACAGTGTGACACACCCCCATTCCTATAAGTCAACCTCGATTTTCTGTTTAAATCTCATGGGTAGGTTTTGAAAGCACTGCCTCCTGTCCCAAGGCTGCCCTGACCCATGCTTTGTAAATCCACCTGATTCTCTCGTCAGCTGCGACACTTTTCTGAAGTTGAAGAATAGGCAGGCGGTGCCCACGCTCTGTGACTGTCTGATAATACAGTTCCCGGTATGGCCGTCTGATGAGCACATCAGAACCAGGCTTCACTTGCCTTGCTTTGTACCTTCAGCTGGCTTTTGACTCTCACTGCCTGGGCGGATTCTAACTGGGCAGCTGATAAACTGAAAACCCAGCTTAAAGATTCCACCTCATTCCTGATGAAGGGCTTTTGCACAAAATGTCTATTCTCCTGCTCCTTGGATGCTGCCTGACCTGCTGTGCTTTTCCAGCACCACACTCTCGACTCTGATCTCCAGCATCTGCAGTCCTCACTTACACCTCAAGGTTCCACCACCTAGCACCTAACAACGATAGGTTTTAAATATACAAACGCTTGCAGGGTGCTGGCAGATGAGAGCACCTTAATCCCACTTCAATGGAACACTCACACCATGTTATTGATAACCTCTGACCCTGTCCACAGTCACCTCTGACCTGATCATCATCGGTTGCCTCTTCTGACCCTGATTGTTTTTTATTCTTTCATGTGTTGTGAGCATTGCTAACTGAGCCAGTATTTATTGCCCCGTCCCTAGTTGCCCCTTGAGAAGGTGGGGGTGAGCTGCCTTCTTGACCCGCTGCAGTCCATGTGCTGTAGGTTGACCCACAATGCCCTTCGGGAGGGAATTCCAGGATTCTGACCCAATGACAGTGAAGGAATATATTTCCAAGTCAGGATGGTGAGTGACTTGGAGGGAACTTGCAGGGGGTGGTGTTCCCATGTATCTGCTGCCCTTGTCCTTCTGTTTGGAACTGGTCGTGTGTTTGAAAGGTGCTGTCTGAGGATCTTTGGTGAATTTCTCCAGTGCATCTTGTAGATAGTACACACTGTTGCTACTGAGCGTCGGTGATGGAGGGAGTGGATGTTTGTGGATGTGGTGCTAATCAAGTGGCTGCTTTGTCTTGGATGGTGTCAATCTTCTTGAATTGTTGGACCTGCCCCCATCCAGGGAAGTGGGGAGTATTCCATCACACTCCTGACTTGTGCCTTGGAGAATGGTGGATGATAATTCCTGCGATTCTATATGATGAAATGCCTCCTGACATCTCTCTGATAAACCTGACTTGAATTTTAACCTCGTTCTGGACTCTTTGTTATAGAGAAAGTTTCTCAATATCGCACTCTCTTAAATAACTTGGAGAATACTTTCAGGAAAAATGAGCCAGACCCAGTTAATAATCAAACAGTAAATCCAGGTGTTTGTGACGATCACATGGGGAAGGGGTGAAGTTATTGCAGCAATGCTGGGAGCTGGGTTCCCAATGCAAGATCAGGCACTTGAAACCTGGATGAATTCTAGATCACAACCTCCTGTCTCGATTCTGCAAAAACTTTTTGTAAATATTTTGTGATCTTTACTCAATCACTCTCCAACCTCCATTCTTTTCATGAACAAACAGACCCAGCTCTTCTTAAGTCTTGTTGGAACGTGTACCTGAGAATATTGGCACATTGGGATGAAGACCATATTTGAACCCCAATATGCTGACATGTTCATTCACATGTTCGAGCAAGAAATCATTGCGACACCACATCACTCTTAAGCCATAGAGTTCTATTTCCAATTTTCCAATTGAATTGGAAGATTTTTTAATCTGGGAAGAGTAAAAACTGGAGGTTATCAGTGGATGAGCATCACCAAGAATTACAGTCGGGAATTCAGAAGGAGCGTCTTCATCCAGAGAGTAGGGAGACTGTGGAACTCACTCGCACAGGAAGTAGTTGAGGTGAATACTGCAGATACATCTGACAGGTCAAGTCTCTGAGGGAGAAGGCAGGAGTGCAGTCAATTTCTCACTCTCACCCATTTTGAGACTTGCATATGGTCAAAGCCCTCAGTCAGAGCAGTGAGAGTGGGGTCCTGTTCACATGGGAGCACAGTTGTTGTAACTTGGTCCAACTCCACAGCAGCCATTACCACTTTGGAAGTCAGAGCCCCAAAATTATAGTTTGTGGCTCAACTCAGGACCCTGACTTCCTGCTCCGGCAGTAGACGATAAAGATGGTGAAAGGGAAAATGCCTCATATTGGCATAGACTGGTTGGGCTGAATGGCCTGTTCTGTGCTGTACATCAATGTAAGTCCATATCGACAACTTATTTGCCTATCATTTGTTGCAGGATGGTTAATAACATCTCTAATTAAGGACAGAATTGAGCAAAGACTTAAAGAGATTTGTGCTGGTTAGAGAGATCTAGAATTGGTTTGTAAACATCTTGGAGGGACAGAGGAATGTTTAGTGATGTAGTCTATGTGGACTTTTGAGAAGACATTCAATAAAGTCCCACATTGGAGACTGTAAGTTGAAATGAGAGGTCACAAGATTGAAGGTAGATTACTTTTGAAGGAGGATAATACTGGACTCAAAATGTTGACTCTTCTCTCTTCAGAGATGCTGCCAGACCTGCTGAGTTTCTTCAGTGATGTCTGTTTTTATTGATGAAGGGAAATTGCTGATCTGACAGGGGGGATGGGGACAGAGAAGGAAGAATGTGCTTGAACCAGAAGGACGTACTGGTGACATCCCAGCAAGCTGTGTGGCAGGGTCACACTGAAAACCCATCGTCTTTAATGAAGTTGAAAGCCCATCTTGCAAATCTGAAAATGATACAAAGATTCATGGTGTAGAGATGTACCGTAGATGAGATCATGGAATTTGGAAGAAGCATGGATAGATTAAGTAAGTGAATAAAACTCTGGCTCATGGTGTGTGAGACCATACATATTGGGTCAAAGAAGGATGTAGCTGAGTACTTTTTAAAGGTGAAGCACTCAGAACAATGGGAGCTCCCCAGAGATTTCAGAAGTTGTGTGAACAGATGATTAATGTGGTGATTAGGCGCAAAAATAACCAATCAAGTTAATGGAGAGTCAGTCTCTATAACTAGAGGACAGCTACATAAATAGGAGATGTTTTGTGACAGCAGCACATGCTTTGGAACACTGTTACTGGTTCCAGATAATGTTCCTTCAGAATTACGCACTGTCCTTTTAAAGGTGCAGTCACAAGGATGTTTGTTCCGAGGGACCTAAGCATCAGCAGCAGAGACATCTAATTATCTCAGAATGAGGGGTCACCCATTGAAGAGAGAGATGAGGGCGAATTTGTTCTCTGCAAGGAGAGTGAATCTGTGGAGGGCTGTCGAGGCTGGGTCATCAGGTATATTCAAGGCAGAAAGAGGTGTTTAATTTGGAAGGGAGTGAAGGGTTATGGGGAAAAGGCAGGAAAGTGGAGCTGGGGCTTATCAGATCAGCCAAGATCTCATTGAATGGTCGAGCAAACATGATGGGTTGAATAGACTACTTCTGCTCCTATATCTTACTGTCTTTGGCTTGGTGATATAAACTAGACTCGTACTCCCTGGGAGACAATGGCTTCGTGGTATTATCGCTGGACTGTTGATCCAGGCAATGATCTGGGTACCTGGGCTCAAATCCCGCCAAGCCAGATGGTTACATTTGAATTCAATAAAAATCTGGAATTAAGAACTTGATGATGACCATGAAGCCATTGTCAGGAAAACCCATCTGGTTCACTATCCCCCTTTAGAGAAGGAAACTGCCATCCTTACCTGGTCTGGCCTACATGTGACTCCAAACTCACAGCAATATGTCCTCTAGGTAAATAGGGATGGGCTTGGCCAGTGATGCTCTCATCCCATGAATGAATAAAAATGAAGTAAAGAAGGCGAAGGAAGGATTTGTTTGAGTGGAATCTGAAAGGCAAATGGAGAGACTTGATCTGCTTCAGTAAGGGGAACCTATAGGAAAGAGACATGACCTCAAACTGAGATCCAGGAGGGAGGGTTAGGAAAGGGCAGTACGTACCAGGGCTCAATGGATAAAGTGAAAGACTGAGATAGTTAGAATGTCTCAATAGCATACACCCTCTCTTGCTATGTTAACCATTTAAACCCTGCTATTGTTCAGGTCAATTTTGATCTGTACATACACCAGGCAGGGATAAGAATTTGTAAAACTTCTCTTTTGTGAGTAAGTATTTTTCGTATTGATAGCACCAATAGATTAATTATTGCTTAAATAGATTTTTCTTTGCCTGACTCAGTCTAATTACGGTTTACAATTGCTTGGATTGAGAGTGATTATTTATTTCAACACAACTGTTGGCAAAAGGTGTATTTTTCTTGAGTTTATAGAGACAGCAACGGTTTGGACTGCGCCAGTCACTTCTCTGCCAAATGGAACTGGGTGGAATGGATTTTGTTTGGTGTGCCCAATCCACACGCGTGATAATTAATGTCTGTGCTTATCAAAATAGGCTTCAGCGGAAGTTCAAAATGAGTCATTTGAAATGTGATGGAAACCCAATATCAAAACAGAAAATGCCGCAAGTACTCAGCAACTCAAGAGGCACAGCTGAGAGAAATTCCCAGCTCCTGAAATTTGAAATCCTGGTGAATGTTCACTGACCTGAAACATGCAGAGTACCCTCGTGCCTCTCCTCAGATTCTGGATTGGAGGGCTGTTGGAGTGGAGTCAGTGACTTCATTGCGCGGGAATCTAAAACAATTCAGGCAGAACATTTTTGATTCCGTTCCTGCAACTTGGAATGCAGGTGGAGCTCAGCAATGGGAAACCGGCTTTTGCTTTTATTTGCACAGGACCCCAGCAGAGCGACACTGACCCCTGACCCCAGCACAACGGCACTGACAGCTGACCCTGACCACAGCACAGTGGCACTGACCTCTGGCCCTGACAACTGCACAACAGCACTGACCCCTGACCCTGATCCCAGCACAGCGGCACTGACCCCTGACCCTGACCCAGCACAGTGGCACTGAAGCCTGATCCCAACCGTAGAACAGCGGCACTGATCCTTGACCCTGGCCGCAGCACAGCGGCACTGACCCCTGACCCCAACCCCAGCACAGGGGCACTGACGTCTGAACCTGACCCCAACACAGTGGCAATAACCCCTTACCACAGCATAGTAGCAATGACCCCTGACACTGACCCCAGCACAGTAGCACTGACCCCTGACTGTGGCATTGACTCCTGACCCCTGACCCCAACACAATGGCTCTGACCCCTGACCTGAGCATGTCAGCCACTCGATCGCCAGGTTCCAGTCATTGATGCCTATTCCTGATGAAGGGCTTGTGAAACTTGAAATGGTTCAGAAAAGGTTTACAAGGATGTTGCCAGGGTTGGAGGACTTAAGCTGTAGGGAGAAGCTGAATAGGATGGGGCTGTTTTCCCTGAAGCATCAGAGGTTGAGGGTGACATTATAGAGGTTTATAAAATCATGAGCGGCATGGATAGGGTAATTAGACAAAATCTTTTCCCCGGGGTAAGGGAGTCCATAACTATAGGGCATAGATTTAGGGTGATCGGGGAAAGATTTAAAAGAGACCTAAGCGGCAACTTTTTCACACAGAGGGTGGTACATGTATGGAATGAGCTGCCAAAGGATGTGGTGGAGACTGGTACAATTGCAACATTTAAAATGCATTTGAATGGGGTATATGAATAGGAAGGGTTTGGAGGGATATGGGCCGGGTGCTGGCAGGTGGGACTAGATTTATCTAGGATATTTGGTTGGCATGGACAGGTTGGAACGAAGGATCTGTTTCTGTGCTGTACAGCTCTATGACTCTATGACTTCTCCAATCTGATTTACACAATTCAATCAGCTGTCCCTAGTTTCTGCCAATGATGGAGAGAGAATGTAATTTATGTTTGTGACATTTATAATTGATGCTTTAGCTTGATTTTACACTAAAGGCAGAATTCTGAGATAAATTCACATCGATCAGAAACTTACAACAACTCCTTTAGTTTGGTCAGGGTTATTCCTGTGATAATCCTAACCCGAACTTTAATCTTAACTCTAACCCCAGCCCTGCCATAACCTGAGATTTAGGCCTAGCCACAGCTGATGAAGAGCTTATCCTCGAAACCTCGACTCTCTTGCTCCTCGGATACTGTCTGACCTGCTGTGCTTTTCCAGTGCCACACTTTATGATTCTGATCTCCAGCATCTGCAGTCCTCACTTTCTTGTAGCCATAGCCCTAACCCTCAAGATCACCCTAACCTTATCTTTAACCTTAACTCTAATCCGAATCCTTGTCCCAATGTAAACTCTAAAACTAGCCCTAACCCTAGCCCTAATCTGAACCCTAACACTAACCCTAGCCTAGGGTTTGAATCATCCGATCATTAATGGCCCTGCCTTCAGCTGCCTGGGCCTTTTGGTTACGATGGGGCTCAGGGCAAGGTCTTAGCTCATTTCCCCACCCCTCACAGCTCTTCACTTTCCTCTTTATTGGAGCCTCTCAATTCCCATCTTGATGAACAATGCAACTCAGGAAACTACCTCATCTACTGTTTTCCTATCTCTTTCCACTGGGGAGCTTAAAGGAATTATGATCCTTCCATCATCATTCTTAAAACATCTACTGCTTCTGCCCTTGACCTCCTCTGCTCGATTAAGACCAATCCCAGCTTCACCAGTCTCTCCACATCACTGAGGTCCCTCATTCCTGAGACTACTTTAGTAAATAAGTCCTGTTTCCTCCAATGTTTACAAGGTTAAACAGTGATCTGACCAGAGTCTTCAAGATATTAGCAGGAAATGACAGCCTGGATAAAAATCCAAATTCTGAATCCCCGCAGATTGGGGATTCTAGAACTAAGGGCATAGGCTGAAAATTCATAAACCATTCAGGAGAGATGTCAGGAATCACTTCGTCACTCAACGGATGGGAGAGGTTTGCAACTCTCTGAGAGCCACAAAGATATACAGCACCAAAACAGACCCGTAAGTTCAACTCGTCTATGCCAACCAGATATCTCAAATAAGTCTATACCCATTTGCAAGCATTTGGCCAATATCCCTCTAAACCCTTCCTATTCACATATCCATATAGATGCCTTTTAAACGCTGTAATTGTACCAGCCTCCACCACTTCCTCTGGCAGCTCATTGCATATACACACCACCCTTTGCATGAAAATGTTGACCCTTAGTTCTCTATTATATCTTTCCCCCTCACCCTAAACCTATACCCTCTAGTTCTGGACTCCCCCACCCCAGGGAAAAGACTTTGCCTATTTACCCTATCCATGCCCCTCATAATTTTATAAATCTCTATAAGGTCATTCCTCAGCCTCCGACACTCCAGGAAAAACAGCCCCAGCCTGTCCAGCCTCTCCCTGTAGCTCAAACCCTCCAACCCTGGCAACATCTGTGTGAATCTTTTCTGAACACTTTCAAGTTTCACAAGTTCCTTCCTATCGGAAGGAGATCAGAATTGCACACAATATTCCAACAGTGGCCTAACCAATGTCCTGTACAGCCGCAATATGACCTCCCAACTCCTGTACTCAATACTCTGACCAATAAAGGAAAACACACCAAATGCCTTCTTCACTATCCTATCTACCTGTGACTCCACTTTCAAGGAGCTATGAATCTGCACTCCAAGGTCTCTTTGTTCAGCAACACTCCCCAGGACCTTACCATTAAGTGTATAACTCCTGCTCTGCTTTGCCTTTCCAAAATGCAGCACCTCACATTTATCTAAATTAAACTCCATTTACCAATCCTCAGCCCCATTGGCCCATCTGATCAAATATGTTGTAATCTGAGGTAACCTTCTTTGCTGTCCACTACACCTCCAATTTTGGTGTCATCTGCAAACTTACTAACTATACTTCCTATGTTCACATCCAGATCATTTACATAAATGATGAAAAGCAGTGGACCCAGCACTGATCCTTGTGACATTTATAAGGAATTTCAAAAAGATTATTGAGATTTTTAAGAAGCAGCAGGTTAGATACAAATCTTTATTCAATTAGACAAAAAAAGTTAATATATGACCCTTGTCAAAATGTGTGGTGCTGGAAAAGCACAGCAGGACAGGCAACATCCGAGGAGCTGGGCAGTCAATGTTTTGTGCATAAGTCCTTCCACAGAAAGGGGCTGAGCGATAAATGGGAGGGGGATGGAGCGGGGGTGGGGGAAGGAAGATGGACAGATAGGACAGGTCATGAGGGTGGTGCTGAGTTGAGGGGTTTGATCTGGGATAATGCAGGGGGAAGAGAGATGAGGAAATCAGTGAAGTCGACGTTGATGCCGTGTGGTTGGAGGGTCCCAAGGTGGAAGATGAGGCGTTCTTCCTCCAGGCATCAGGTGGCTAGGATTTGGCGGTGGAGGAGGTCCAGAACTTGTATGTCCTTGGCAGAGGGGAGGGGGAGTTGAAGTGTTTGGCCACAGGGCGGTGGGGTTGTTTGGTGCATGCGTCCCAGAGATGTTCCCTGAAACATTCCACGAGTTGGAGTAGCAGATGGAGTTTAATTTAGATAAATGCGAGGTGCTGCATTTTGGACTTAATGGTAAGGTCCTACGGGGTGTTGCTGAACAAAGGCACCCTAGAGTTCAGGTTCATAGTTTCTTAAAAGTGGAGTCGCAGGTAGATAGGATAGTGAAGAAGGCGTTTGGTATGCTTTCATTTATTGGTCAGAGTATTGAGTACAGGGGTTGGGGGGTCATATTGTGGCTGTACAGGACATTGGTTAGGCCAATGGAATATTGCATGCAATTCTGGTCTCCTTCCTATCAGAAAGATGTTGTGAGGCTTGAAAATGTTCAGAAAAGATTTACAAAAATGTTGTCAAGGTTGGAGGTTTTGATATATAGGGAGAGGCTGAACAGGCTGGGGCTGTTTTCCCTGGAGCATCAGAGGCTGAGGGGTGACCTTATAGAGGTTTATAATATCATGAGGGGCATGTATAGGATAAATAGACAAGGTCTTTTCCCTGGGGTGGGGGAGTCCAGAACTAGAGGGCATAGGTTTAGGGTGAGAGGGCAGCTTTTTCACACAGAGGACGTGGATGTATGGAATGAGCACCAGAGGAAGTGGTGGAGGCTGGTACAATTGTAACATTTAGAAGGCACCTGGATGGGTAGATGAATAGGTATATAATATGAAGGGTTTCGAGGATTATGGGCTAAGTGCTTGTAAATGTGACTAGATTGGGTTAGGACATCTGGTGGGCATGAACGAGTTGGACTAAAGAGTCTGTTTCCGTCTGTACATCTCTACGACTCTAAATAATGGACTGCCTATATTCGGTAAATATGATCATAAACTACCCCACAAAATCTGAAAACGGGCATTAGGACCCTGAATCAAAATTTCAATGATATTATAGAGCTGTCCATCACTGAATATAAATGCCACAGTGTGGGCAAAGTTAGAACACTCTAATATTCAACAGTCTGGAAGCAGACTATGAGATTCTCACAGGAAGACACACCAAGTGCATGTGAACATGAACACAGGTCCCATCTGCCTTTTTTGAGGGATATATGCACGCCATGGTATCAAAGAAGACCATGGAGCTGTCCCTGGTTTCCAGATCAATATTCATCTATTAATCAACAACACAAAACAAACCGATGATATGGGCCATTATCAAGTTGTTGTTTGTGGGAGCATGCTCTACCCAAAACTAGCATCTCAATCCCAGCAGGAATCGCAGAATGGACTCCCAGAAGAAAGGCTAAAGACTGAATCATTGTGTTTATCTGTTTCAAAACGCATCCTTTACAAACCATCTTTCAGATTAGATTACCTACAGTGTGGAAACAGGCCACTTGGCCCAACAAGTCCCCCATCCAGACTCACTTCCCTCTGACTAATAAACTTCATACCATGGCCAATTTAGCATGGCCGATTCACCCAACCTGCACACCTTTGGATTGTGGGAGAAACTGGACCAGCCACAGGAAACCCACATAGACATGGGGAGAATGTGCAAACGCCACACAGTCACCTGAGGCTGGGATCGAACCCAGGTCCCTGGCGTTGTGAGGGAATAGTGCTAACCCCTGAGCCACCATGCCCCCCCCATATCATGGAATGTTATGTAAACACCAAAAAAAGTGGATACGGTGAACCAGAATCAAACATAGAAATTGCTGGAAAAGTTCAACAGATCTGACAGCATCCGTGGAGAGAAATCAGAGTTAATGCTTTGAGTCCCAGTGACCCTTCCTCAGTTCTGAATTTTCTCCACAGATGCTGCCAGACCTGCAGAGCTTTTCCAGGAATCTCTGTTTTTCTTTCAATGGAATATTCCCTGGTAACTCTCCCTTTGTTTGCAAAGTCTTGTAGCTCCTTTGAATGACCTGGAACTAGATTAATTCCTGACATTCCTTCAGACTATGTTTCCTGCTGGAACCTGTCAAATTGCAGAATTTCAGTTTGACTACGTTACAAGCCGTGTTCCAGGAAGTGACTTTTCCGCACAATAGTGTGGCTCAATGCAGAAATTTTCATTTCTCTTTTCCCAGAGTGAGTCCTACTGAAACTCTTCAAAGGATTTTACTTTTTTTTAGGAAGAGTATAAATCAAAAGACTTTCACTGGTTAAATATTAATGAGTTATTGCAACGGTCACCAGGGTGTGGCAAAAATGAACAGCTGACTTTTTCAACCCTCTCAGCACAGGGACATGTTGAGTGTTTGAACATCATCCTGTTGCCTCACTACCCACCTGTGACAAATACTTTTATCTTTCCCCCTCCTTGCCCAGGCAGGAACTGACAGTGAGACCCTCCCTCTGGGTGGGGTTTGGCATCGTCGCAATGTGATTCACCCGGATTGGCCCTGAGCTCGGTCAGGCTCTCTTTAATCTGACGCACCTACCACCCCCACCATCAAATGGCAGGGGGTCTTTTTATGTAACAGTGTGTTTCTGCTCCATATGAGCACTGCACCCCCACCCCCATCCCCAACATACCCCCACCCTGGTAATGAGCCCTATCCTTCAGTTCCTCTGTCTCCTGTTCCATGTGTTTTTCTAGCTTCCCATCAGCTATAACAACACAGTTCACAACCATCTGCTGGTCAACACACTCTGTGCAAACGCAATGCTTTCTGATTGCCCAGTTGGATTTATTAGTGAGTTGTTTTTTGCTTGTGTTCCCCTAATTCTGCTGTTTCACATAATTGGCAACACCTTCTCTCCATCAATTCTATCAAATCTCACTATAATTCTAAGGCCCGTTATATGGTCACCCCTCAGCCCTCCTGCAAAAGCACTCCGACCCTGATCTTCCTTCATTCTGACAATGGGTATCCAGCCTACGTCATTTGGTTCATTCGATCATTTTTCTCCATCAGCCTGTGACATTCCAGAGTTTTCATTTTGCAGCTCTGGTTTGAAGAACAGATGTTACAATGCAAGGTCAGATTCAGGCTGGGAAGATTCCCCCCACAGCTGATCCTACAACAACAAGTGTTTGTATTGTCTGGAATTAGCAGAAGCTGCAGAGATAGGGGAACCAGTTGATGTATCGTACTGAGATTTACAGAAGGTGTTTGATAAGGTGTCACAACAAAGCTAAAAACTCTTGGTGCTGAACTGAGGAAGGATCACTTAACTCGAAATGTTAACTCTGATTTCTCTTCAGAGATGCTGCCAGACCTGCTGAGGTTTTCCAGCAACTTCTGTTTTGGTTAGAGATTTAAGAGTTTGGTTTAATACATTTCCAATTTCTGTGCTGGTTAAAGCAATGATCCTGGGATCTCTGTGCCAAATATCAGGTGTAGTTTCTTCACTTGGACTACCTGCAACAGTAGTAGACTCATCAACGTTAAGGGTATTTAAATGGGCATTGGACATACATATGGATAATAATGGAATGGTATAGGTTACCTGGGCATCAGATTATTTTCACGGGTCAGTACTAGGGCCGAAGGGCCTGCACTGTGCTGTAACGTTCTATGTTCTACCTTGCTGTTTGAATTTTAATGAGGCATAAATGGGTGAATTATACTCATTAATGACCACATTCACATGTGCAAGATTAATAAAGATTAATAAAGTGAATCCCCTGTACAAAATAATCATCTTCTTGATGTTTGTCTACATCGACCATACAATGACCCGATCCATTCCAGTACACCACATCCCAGTACACCATCCCAATACACCATATATCCCAATACACCATCCCAGTACACCATCCCAATACACCACATCCCAATACACCATCCCAGTACACCATCCCAATACACCATATATCCCAATACACCATCCCAGTATACCAATTCCTGTTTCTCTGTACCAGTTACCTTGCAAACTGACTAATTGAATTGTATTAAATATGTAGATAATACAAACATTTCTTGTGAATGCATCAAACGTGTGTCAAATTGAAAATAGATAAGACCCAGGGCTGGATGGGATTTATCCTCGGATTCTCTGGGAAGCCAGGATGGAGATTGCAGGGTCTTTGACTTTGATCTTTATGTCATCATTGTCGACAGGAGTAATGCCAGAAGATTGGAGGATAGCAAATGTTGTCCCTTGTTTAAGAAGGGGAGTAGAGACAACCCTGGTAATTATAGGCCAGTCAGCCTTACTTCAGTTGTGGGTAAGGTTTTGGAAAAGGTTGGAAGAGATAGGATTTAAAATTATCTGGAGGGGAATAATTTGGTTAGAGATAGTCAACACAGTTTTGTGAAGGGTAGGTTGTGCCTCACTAACCTTACTGAGTTCTTCGAGAAGGTGTCAAAACAGGTGGATGAGGGTAAAGCGGTTGATGTGTTGTAAATGGACTTCATTAAGGCATTTGATAAGGTTCCACACGGTAAGCTATTGGACAAAATACTGACTTTTGGGATTGAAGGTGATTTAGCGGTTTGGATCAGAAATTGGCTGGCTGAAAGAAGGCAGAGTGGCGGTTGATGGTAAATGTTTATTCCTGGAGCTCAGTTACCAGTGATGTGCTGCAAGGATCTGTTTTGGGGCCACTGCTGTTTATCATTTTTATAAATGATCTGGACATGGACGTAGAAGGATGGATTAGTAAATTTGCGGATGACCCTAAGGTCAGCAGAGTTGTGGATAGTGCCAAAGGATGTTGTGGGTTACAGAGAGACATAGATAATATGTCGAGCTGGGCTGAGATTGGCAAATGGAGTTTAATGCTGAAAAGTGTGAAGTGGTTACTTCAGAAGAAATAACAGGAATGCAGAGTACTGGGTTAATGGTAAAATTCTTGGCAGTGTAGATTAACAGAGAGATCTCGATGTCCAGGTGTATATATCCCTGAAAGTTGCCACCCAGGTTGATAAGGTTGTTAGGAAGGCATATGGTGTGTTGGCGTTTATTGGTAGGGGGATTGAATTTTGGAGCTACGAGATCATGCTTCAGCTGTACAAGATACTGGTGCGGCCACACCTGGAGTATTGTGGACAGTTCTGGTCACCACATTATAGGAAGGATGTGGAAGCTTTGGAAAGGGTTCAGAGGAGATTTACTAGGATGTTGCCTGGTATGGAAGGAAGGTCTTACGAGGAAATGCTGAGGGAACTGAGGCTGTTTTCATTGGAGAGAAATTTGAGAGGTGACTTAATTGAGACATATAAGATAATCAGAGGGTTAGATAGGGTGGACAGGGAGAGCCTTTTTCCTTGGATGGCAATGGCTAGCACGAGGGGACATAGCTTTAAATTGATGGGTGATAGATATAGGACAGAAGTCAGAGGTAGGTTCTTTACTCAGAGAGGGGTGTTCAATGGACTGCCTGCAACAGTAGTAGATTCGACGTTAAGGGCACTTAACTGGGCATTGGACATATATATGAATAATAATGGAATGGTATAGGTTAGATGGGCATCAGATTAATTTCACAGGTTGGCGCAACTTCAAGGGCCGAAGGGCCTGCTCTGCACTGTGATGTTCTATGTTCTATGTTTGAAATGACATTGACACATGCAAGACTTTTTGAGAAGTTGGGAGAGTTGATGTGGAGAGGTTGTTTACCCGCGTAGGGCAGTGTAGGTCCAGAGGCCACCATCTCAGAGTAAGGTGTTCCATATTTAAGGCAGGAATGAGGAGGAATTTCTTCTCTCAGAGGATGGTGAATCGGTGAAATTTTTTATCACTGAGGGCTGTGGAGGCTGGGTCATTGAGTTTATTCAAGGCTGAGAGAGAGAGATTTTTAATCTGGAAGGTTAATGGGAAAAGGCTGGAAAGTGGAGCTGAGGATTATCAGATCAGCCATGATCTCATTGAATGATGGATCAGATGCGATGGGCTGAATGGATTTATAGACATTGTCTGATGGTTTTATAGACATTGAATCTACAGCAGAGAAACAGGCCATTCGGCCCAATTGCTTCTCACATAACAAGCCCTTCATCCCCAGGATCATTCTCATGAACCTCCTCTGGATCCCTCCATCACCAGCACATCCTTCGTTGGATACAGAATCCAAAACTGTGCACATTATTCCAAATTCTGAGCCTTAAGCAATACACCTCTGCCCTTCTATTCTTGCCCTCTTGAAAAGAGTGCTACCATTGTTATCGTCTAGAAGGACAAGGGCAGCAGATACATGGGAACACCACCCCCGGAAAGATCCCCTCTAAGCCACTCACCATCCTAACTTGGAAATATTTCTCCATTCCTCAGTGTCACTGGGTCAGAATCCTGGAAGTCCCTCCCTAAGGGCATTGTGGGTCTACCTACAGAAGACGGACTGCAGTGGCTCAAGAAGGCAGCTCACCCCCACCTTCTCAAGGGGCAACTAGGGACGGGCAATATATGCTGACCCAGCCAGTGAAAGTTACATCCCATTAATGAATTTAAAAAGTCATAGAATATCGCAAGTTATGCTTAATTAATAAATTGATAAAAGTCATTCAAGCCCCTTGTTTCCAGGCTAGTTTCACTTTGCTGCACTTTCCCCACAGCACTGCAAGTTGCTCCACTTTAAGTAATCTAACGTTTAAATCACTTTAAATAATCTAATTCCTTTCAGAAGGTCACAAACATCTCTCCGTTGCTTTCTTTGCTAATCACCTTAAATCCTTTAAAAGCAAAACCTAATCTGAGATATACACGAGTCAGTGGTCTGTGGATTATTCCCTCGTTTGAGTCACTTCTTGCTCTGTCTTACTGATTGATTGATTGATTCAACAGCCCTGGGGTGAGGTGAGACTGTGTGTGTTAAAATTCTTCATGAGTGCAACCCACACCTGGCATCAAAAGGCGCCCCACCCTTCAACACCAGGGCAAACAGTTTCAACAAATCCTCAGTTGTAGGATGCTCACTGCTACAGAATAGCCTTGTCTTCCTCAAGAACTTAATTAGTAGAGCCCCCATTTCCAAGGGTAAAAAAACAAGTCATTGCGTGATTGTGGGGATGTTTTAGAGAAACAGATGATGGAAATGACCTCTCCCCCCCTACCTGGTGCTGTGTGAGCAGGAAAGGTGAGGAAATCCAGGTCTGAGGTTTCCTGGCCTGTGAACAACGTGGAAAACGTCGAGACCATCGGGAGGATATGTCACGATTGAAAGCATCCAAAAAGAAACGTTTGATTTTTCCCACAAGGTTTTTAACAGTTGGATGAGAATCCCACTGGTGAGCCGCGATTGTTCATCTCATTTCAACCTAATCTCACTCCATCTCGGGCCAGACTGCTGATTTCCCAGGTACCCAGTGAAACATTGGACAGTGACAATTCCTGATTTGAAAGTCTACCCAGGGTACATACCATGGAGTGTGACCTTCGTTCACAGAGATTGGCATCAGCTAAGCACCAGCTTCACCACACCCTAGCATGGCACAAATGAACATGAGAAATTGGAGAAGTCTTAGACTATTCAGTCCCTTAAACCTACCCCAATACTGTGTAATATCTGGCTGATCTGCCCCACACCTTTATTCCTCTTTTACGCCAGCTCCCCATTGTCCTCAGATCCCTAATACAGGCTGTTCTGCTGTAATGTGCGTTGCTTGAATGCAAATAGGCTTTAACGTGATTGAAGAATTTTGACCATTATTTGTAGACTGCGAACTTTCCTTACCTGTGTTGGCTATAATGCCACTCCGACCCCATTAGTTTAAAGGGCATGGCTATTGCGTGATTTTCTTATAACATAAGATCACATGAGAACGGGACTATCACGTTATATCAGAACCGATGGCATTCCAAAAACCTATCTACTTGTTTTTACAAATACTTCCAGTGATCTAGCCTCCACAACAGTCTGGGTAGCAAATTCCAGACATTCACTATCTCTGGCAGAAAAAAATTCCTTCACATCTCAGTTTTTAAATGAGTCCCTTATTCTGAAACTATGTCCCCTGAGACTGAGATTGCCTCATTGGTGGAAACATCTCTTCAATATCTAATGCTGTCAACCCCCAGGGAATCCTGTATGTTTCAATAAGGTCACCCCTCAGTCATCTAAACATTATAAATACAAACATAATCTGTTTATCTGCTCTTGATAAATAAACTCATTCGTCCCAGGAGTCATTCTAGTTAAAAAATGCAAAGAACTGCTGATGCTGGAATTCATAAACAAAAACAGAAATTGCTGGGAAAACTCAGCAGGTCCAGCAACATCCACGGAGAGAAATCAGATTTAATGCTTTGGGTCCAGTGACCCTAACCCTAAACCTAACCTGAAGGGTTACTGGACCCGAAATGTTACCTCTGCTTTCTCCTCACAGATGCTGCCAGACCTGCTGAGCTTTTCCAGAATTTCTCTGTTTTTGTTTCAGTCTCATGAATCTCTTTTGAACAGCCTCCAAAGTCAGGATGTTCTTTCTTAAAGACAGGGACCAAAACTGTGCACAATACTCCAGGTGTGGCCTCACCAACACCCTGTACTGTTGAACAAGAATTCCCTGTTTTTAAACTCCAAATCCCTTTGCAATAAAGGGGAAATTCAATTTAATAACTTTTCATGTTTCATGTACAGAAACACCCAGATCCCTTTGTGCTGTACTTTTTTGGAATATCTCTCAATTTAAATAATAGTCTGTCTTTGATTCTTCTTACCAGAGTACATGGACTCACACTTTCCTACACTAAACTCCATCTGTCAAGATGTTGCCCACTCCCTCAACCTGTCTATATGCCCTTGGAGCTTCATTATGTCCTTAGCTCTCCTATTTTGTATCATTAATAAATTTGGATACATTGCACCCTGTCCCCTCCTCCAAGTCATTAATATAAATGGTCAATAATTCAGACCCTCGGACTGAGTTTTTTCAAAGAGTCTGTTTCCGTGCTGTACAACTCTATGACTCTATGATCGATGTGACATACACGTGTTACATGTTTCCAGCGTGCAAAAATCCCAACTTTATTGGCTATAGTGAGATCAGCCAGCTGGACCTTACAGAATAGGAGTTCCCTGATTGGGGCTGATAACCTGGTCCACTTAGGGAGCCCTGGCTGACAGATATAAACAGGAATGTCACGCGGCTGCTGTATGGCAGTAGTGCAGGGGAAACAAAGAAAAAATGCTTAAAAAGAAAGAAATGTGAAAAAAAAGGAACAAATATAACCAGGAGATTATCTTCTCCTCAGTGGAGAAACAAAAGAAATATACAACAGGAGTGTGAGGGATTCTGCTGACTCTGAGAGAGCTAGATCAGTGTCCAGGGACTCTCCCTGTGTAAATACAGGGCGACTTGGTGACAGAATACCAGCCTCTGTGGAGTTATTCCATCCATAGTCTACCATCTATGTATTCACCAATCCCTTATCTAAGATAATACATTACCCCAATGCTGTGAGCTACAATCTTATACAATAATCTTTTATATGGTATCTTACTGAATACCTTCTGGAAATTCAAATACATTTCATCTACCAGATCCTCTTTGTCAACTCTGCTTGTTATATCCTTATTATATTAACCAAATTTGTCAAACATGATTTTTCTTTCATGAAACCATGATGAGTTTATTTGATTATGTTAAGCATAGTGTTAAAGGTTTAGTTGGAGAGGAATTTCTTAAGTGTGTACAAGACAATTTTCTGATTCAGTATGTGGATGTACCTACTTGAGAAGGTGCAAAACTTGACCTACTCTTGGGAAATAAGGCAGGGCAGGTGACTGAGGTGTCAGTGGGGGAGCACTTTGGGGCCAGCAACCATAATTCTATTAGATTTAAAATAGTGATGGAAAAGGATAGACCAGATCTAAAAGTTGAAGTTCTAAATTGGAGAAAGGCCAATTTTGATGGTATTAGGCAAGAACTTTCAAATGCTGATTGGAGGCAGATGTTTGCAGGTAAAGGGACAGCTGGAAAATGGGAAGCCTTCAGAAATGAGATAACAAGAATCCAGAGAAAGTATATTCCTGTAAGGGTGAAAGGGAAGGCTGGTAGGTATAGGGAATGCTGGATGACTAAAGAAATTGAGGGTTTGGTTAAGAAAAAGAAGGAAGCATATGTCAGGTACAGACAGGATAGATCGAGTGAATCCTTAGAAGAGTATAAAGGCAGTAGGAGTATACTTAAGAGGGAAATCAGGAGGGCAAAAAAGGGGACATGAGATAGCTTTGGCAAATAGAATTAAGGAGAATCCAAAAGGTTTTTACAAATATATTAAGGACAAAAGGGTAACTAGGGAGAGAATAGGGCCCCTCAAAGATCAGCAAGGCGGCCTTTGTGTGGAGCCACAGAAAATGGGGGAGATACTAAATGAATATTTTGCATCAGTATTTACTGTGGGAAAGGACATGGAAGATATAGACTGTAGGGAAATAGATGGTGACATCTTGCAAAATGTCCAGATTACAGAGGAGGAAGTGCTGGATGTCTTGAAACGGTTAAACGTGGATAAGTCCCCAGGACCTGATCAGATGTACCCGAGAACTCTGTGGGAAGCTAGAGAAGTGATTGCTGGGCCCCTTGCTGAGATATTTGTATCATCGATAGTCACAGGTGAGGAGCCGGAAGACTGGAGGTTGGCAAACGTGGTGCCACTGTTTAAGAAGGGTGGTAAAGACAAGCCAGGGAACTATAGACTGGTGAGCCTGACCTCGGTGGTGGGCAAGTTGTTGGAGGGAATCCTGAGGGACAGGGTGCACATGTATTTGGAAAGGCCAGGACTGATTAGGGATAGTCAACATGGCTTTTTGCGTGGGAGATCATGTCTCACAAACTTGACTGAGTTTTTTGAAGAAGTAATAAAGAGGATTGATGAGGGCAGAGCAGTAGATGTGATCTCTATGGACTTCAGTAAGGCGTTCAACAAGCTTCCCCATGGGAGACTGATTAGCAAGGTTAGATCTCATGGAATAAAGGGAGAACTAGCCATTTGGATACAGAACTGGCTCAAAGGTAGAAGGTGGTGGTGGAGGGTTGTTTTTCAGACTGGAGGCCTGTGACCAGTGGAGTGCCACAAGGATCAGTGCTGGGTCCTCTACTTTTTGTCATTTACATAAATGATTTGGATGTGAGGATAAGAGGTACAGTTAGTAAGTTTGCAGATGACACCAAAATTGGAGGTGTAGTGGACAGCGAAGAGGGTTACCTCAGATTACAACAGGATCTGGACCAGATGGGCCAATGGGCTGAGAAGTGACAGATGGAGTTTAATTCAGATAAATGAGAGGTGCTGCATTTTGGGAAAGCAAATTTTAGCAGGACTTATACACTTAATGGTAAGGTCCTAGGGAGTGTTGCTGAACAAAGAGACCTTGGAGTGCAGGTTCATAGTTCCTTGAAAGTGGAGTCGCAGGTAGATAGGATAGTGAAGAAGGCATTTGGTATGCTTTCCTTTATTGGTCAGAGTATTGAGTACAGGAGTTGGGAGGTCATGTTGCGGCTGTACTGGACATTGGTTAAGCCACTGTTGGAATACGGCACGCAATTCTGGTCTCCTTCCTATCGGAAAGATGTTGTGATATTTGAAAGGGTTCAGAAAAGATTTACAAGGATGTTGCCAGGGTTGGAGGATTTGAGCTACAGGGAGAGGCTGAACAGGCTGGGGCTGTTTTCCCTGGAGCGTTGGAGGCTGAGGGGTGACCTTATAGAGGTTTACAAAATTATGAGGGGCATGGATAGGGTAAATAGACAAAGTCTTTTCCCTTGGGTTGGGGAGTCCAGAGCTAGAGGGCATAGGTTTAGGGTGAGAGGGGAAAGATATAAAAGGGACCTAAGGGGCAGCTTTTTCACACAGAGGGTAGTGCGTGTATGAATGAGCTGCCAGAGGATGTGGTGGAGGCTGGTACAATTGCAACATTTAAGAGGCATCTGGATGGGTATACGAATAGGAAGGATTTGGAGGGATATGGGCCGGGTGCTGGCAGGTGGGACTAGATTGGGTTGGGATATCTGGTTGGCATGGACGGGTTGGACCGAAGGGTCTGTTTCCATGCTGTACATCTCTATGACTCTATGGCTCTATATAAATGCCCTGCTATTTCTTCCTTAATAAAGGTTTCTAACATTTTCCAAAGACAGATGTTGGACTAACGAGCCATAGTTTCCTGATTTAAGTCTCCATCCCAGCTTGTATAGGGGAGTCACATCCACAGTTTTTCAAATTGCTTGTACCCTCCTGGAATCAAGTGAATTCTGAATAATTTGACCAATACCTTCTCTGATCTCTGCAGCCTTTCTTTAAACCCCTTGGATTGCAGCCATTGCGTCTTGGTGACTTGTCTGTCTTTAGTCCCATTAATTTGTCAAATACTTTCTCACTCGTACTAGAGACTGTAATGAGATCTTTCCTCCCACTAACACCTAGTTTTATTGTTACATTTGAAATGCAAAAAATTGGTCCAAGTGGTGGTGAATTGCTTCCTTGATCCGCTGCAGTCAATGTGCTTTGGGTAGACCCACAATAGCCTTCGAGAGGGGATTCCAGGATTTTAACCCAGAGACACTGAAGGAATGGTGATATATTTCCAAGTCAGGATGGTGAGTGGCTTGGAGGGAACTTGCAGGAGGTGGTGATCCCATATTGCTGCATTTGGACATGGGCTATTTCAGTATCTGAGGAGTCGCAAATGGTGCTGAATATTTTGCAATTATCGGTGAACATCCCCATTTCTGACCTTATGATGGAGGGAAGGTCATTGATGAGGCAGCTAAAGATAGTTGGGTGCAGGACACTAGCCTAAGGAACTCCTGCAGGGATGTCCTGGAGCTGAGTTGACTGACCTCCTAACAACCACAATCCATGTGCTATCAGGGACAATTCCCTGTTATTCCTATTGACTGCAATTTTGTCAGGGCTTCTTGATGCCACATTCAGTTGAATGCAGCCTTGATGTCAAGGGCTGTCCCTCTCCCCACCCCTCTGGAATTCAGCTCTTTTGTCCATGTTTGAACCAAGGCTGTAATGAGGTCAGGAGCTGAGTGGCCCTGGTGGAACCCAAACTGAACATCAATGATTATTTGAATAGGAATAATGTGCAGGAGAAAACCAAGTCAAAACACTCTGAGACCTGGTGCAGACACGATGGGCTGAATGGCCTCATTCTGCATTAAAGCAATTCTGTGAATAAACTTTTCCTGTTCTTTCATTTATTTATTTATTGGGAATGAGGTTTGACAAGTTGAAAGAGCACATCTTTCTACCTGTATCATATTGTTATTCTCAGTGCTCTGTTTGAGGTCAACTTAGCTGCACAGGAAGTTTCACTTGAAACTATTATTAAAGGGTTGGTGTAGATGGGACTGAAGTTCTGGATGGTGATGCAGTGATTTTGTGACCCACTGGGTCTGTCAGAGGTGAAGGGGGCAGGGGATGACCAGGACAGGAATAAATTCAGAAGTACACATTGATTGGAGTGGTTAGTGAAACAGGGGGAGGAGAGGAGCTTGCTTCAGAGAGAGGCAGCAAGAGGTGCTTTGATGGACCCTTCAAAAATTGTCAACACAGACCCGGGGAGCTGAGACCACTAACAGTGAGGAAGAGAAGCCTTACCTCACTGGAAAGGGCTGTTTAACCAGTTAATGCACTTACATCACTCCTACTGTAATGTGACTTTGAATTCTTCAAGCGCCACTGAAGAGTCATATCAGACTCAAAGTATTAACTCGAATTTTTCCCAACAAATGCTACCAGGACCCACTGAGATATTCCTCTCAATACTTCCTGTTTTGCTTTCAGATTTCCAGCATTCACAGTACTTCTTATCATTGAATTTGTTGGAGTGGCTTTGAGCTGACAGTAGGTATGATTACCATGGGAAACAAAGAATTATTTCAAGGTTTCACGAGTGACAAGGGGGAAAAATTATTTTCAGTGATGTTATTCTGAGCAATAAGATAGACACAGGAATTTCAAAATTCTTTAGAAAAGTTTCAGTTTCATATTGAAGTGTAAGTTTCTGTTTTGCAGAGTGTTCTTTAAATAGACATTGGATTCCATATGAGGTGTGGGATGACGTTATGGGAGAGAGAGAAAACCAGATGGTGTTACAAAGCTTTAAAGAAAAGCAGTAATCCTCCATTCATAAAAGGACAGAGATTTACTCAAAACCTCCTTTATTGACCATATTGTTTTACAATACTTTCGTTTCTTAGAATTCATAAAAAAGTACATAAATAACTTTAAATAACAAATAAATACTGATACATTAACAAACCTGAAGGAATCTTTGCTATAATTTCTACACTCAACCTTTAGCAATCCTAGAAAGGTAGAGGAGAGTTGTTGAAGGATCAGTTGGAGTGAACCTGGAAACTGGTGCGTTTGTCCCCCGTCTGTACTGAGTGATTGAAGCTCCAACACAGTTGTACAGATACTAATGTCGGCTTCAGTGCTCCCAGAAAACAATGGAAACAGGAGTGCTGGGGAAACCAGAATTTCCTTTTCTGAGTCACTATTGAGTGATCCTTGTCTGAGGGCAAGGCAAGGTTAAACCTGAGCAGTAGCACTGCATCATAGCGAGGTATGGCCTAGTGGTATTATTGTTTGGCTGTTAGTCTTAGTGACTCAGGTAATGCCCTAAGGACCTTAGTTCAAATCCCACCATGGCAGCTGGTGGGATGTGATTACAATAAATATCTGGAATTAAGAATTTAACAATGACCATCTGGTTCACTCACCTTCTTTAGGGAAGGATACTGCTGGCCTACATGTGACAGCAGACCCACAGCAATGTGGCTACACTTAACTGGCCACTGGGCAATTAGGGCAATAAATGCTGACTAGCCAGAGACACTCTCATCCCGTAAATGAATAAAGGAAACAAAATATTGATGATTCATTGGAAGGAGCTCCAATGCATTGCAGAAAGCATAGCCAATGGTCTTCTCTTTAGCTAATAACTGTTACACGATAAACTCTTCTGTGCCAATGTGGCAAGGACAAGGCTCCATCCGAAGCATTGTACCATTGAGTCTGATTTGAACATGACCCCTCTGTGTTTGTTGACTTGTGCTGGATCAATCCAGTAAAGACTGGCTGTGAAAAATGTCATTGGTGTTTTAAAATCCTCAATGGCCTTCCATAACTTATCTCTGGAGCCTCCAGCACACCCTACCCTCTGGAAAGCAACATTTCTCTGACTTTGCCCTTTATGACAAAGGTCCTCCCTTCAACTCACCTTAAATCAGCTATCCATCGAGCTCTGCTCCTCACTGACAAACTCTCTCCACTTCCTTTCAGAAACTTTGAAAAAGAAAGACCTCAAGCATCCAGGACTGCTACTAGGCACTAGCTCAGTTGGCTGGAAAGCTGGTCTGCAATGCAGTAACACCAGCAGTGTGGGTTCAATTCCTGTACCAGCTAAGGTTAGCATGAAGGACTCTCCTCCTCAACCTCTCCCCTCACCCTAAGATAATGGTAACCTTCAGGTTACACCACCACCAGTTGTCTCTCTTGAGTAAGAGAACAGTCTGGCATGACTATGGCAACTTTACTGTTCTCTTTGACCCTCAGTACCAATTGTTTTGCCAGATAGAAGGGTGTGCGGTCACAGGACATTATATAATTTCAAGTGATGCTACATAAATTCAAGTTGTTTTTCTTTAGTTCATCTTATACATTAGCTAAATCAGTGGAGTTTGGGCTGTGTACGTTGTTCTAAGTAACTGTATACATCAACAACAGGCATTAACCAGGAGAGGGAGGGAGAGTGGTCATCTCATAAATAAAGGTGGGAGATTGATATTTTGGATAATTTCTTCAGGTTAGAAACGTCTGATGCAGTCCTTCCTGTAAATACAAGTTTATCAGTTGTTAGTATCGGTGATTCAGTACAATATGTGTTTCAGGTAAAGCATTCAAAAGTAGATCATTTCCCTCTGAATTTGGTCATTTTTATCTTCAGTTTGTATTTCAAGTTAGATACAAAGAAGCCCCACTGTGATTGGCTGCAGCAGCGTTATTTCGAGAACATTGGGTTCCTCCAGGTTTTCCTTCCTGTGGAGCATCAACTCCAGCAGGTTTGGGAATATTTCAGGACGGCACCAGAAATAAATATTCCCCTTTCTTGGAAAATTGCTATTTCCAGTCAGAGAGCCATTCCACTGCCTGTGAGATTGCTCTCCTGATTAGAGAGGTGTGATGGTCTTCCCCCATGGCCAGACCAAACGTGCTGCTCATATTACCAACACTATCACATGACCTAATGGCCTACCAACACATTCCAACCATTGACCACTCAACATGTCTATTATCATGATTCCCCACCTTCCCATAGCCAATCCAAAGCCAAAAATTGTTAACCAATTGGATGATTCAGTGATCCATGTTTCCTATCCTTTTATCTCTGATATTTTGAGAACTGAGAGAAAAATGTTCAATGAAAAAGAAATTCCTCACCCCTGTCATTTTTCTGAGATTTGTTTTAATAACCACGGTGTCCTGGAAACGATTGCTCTGACCATGGGCACACCCAGACAGGCGAGTTTCCTCTCAGTCTAACCAGCAGGTAATGGAAGATGAAAATTAGCCAGGCACCAGGAAACAGCAAGGGGATGGATTGAGGTTGGACAGGGCACGCTCATCACTTCAAACTTAGGACAAGGGGCAGTCTGGAATTTTCCAGCTCAGTTGTCAGACAATTGTTACTTCTTTCAAAAACAAAGACTGAATTTAGAATATCCTGGCTCCTACAGACCAGGAGTTAGGTCACGGACAGCTCTATTGAGCTCAGAGGCAACAGGCCAACAACAGCCCAATATTGGAATAATGTCTGAAAGAATTTGGGCACTTCATTGGGATGTCCAAAGGGGTCCAACACCTATTTCAGGAACCCATTACCAAGATGGTGGGCAGCACACAGAGTGGAATACATGTGCCTACAGCTGTCTTGCAGCCATGTCCCAGAAATGTATTCCATGGTCATGTTGGCAGGTCATTTTTGAGGTATCAACTGGGAACCCTTAAATTTCCTCTCATGATAACTTCCAAACTTTCTGTTCAAAATGACATTAAAAATAAAGCAAGGAGGAGAGTTAGGGAAATGTTACACATTTTGAAGGAAAGAAAAATTCACAAGAGCTTGACATTTCTCAAAGAGGATACTCATCATGAAGAAATTCGAAAGTCTGGAAGTTTCAGACTACATCTGAAGTAAGTTTAAACCCAAGAGCTAAACATATGATTTGATTTCAGAAATTCTGGTCCGTAGAGGTCCATTTGTAGATTTGACAATCCATTTAAATTTAACTAAATACCGATATAATTCACTTTTCAAGTAGTATTAAAAAAACTCACCAGGTCTAATTTGTCTTTTAAATAAGCATAGATGTCATTTAACTTACGTTTTTAAACTACATTTCCATTCTCCGTTCTCAGTTTTTGTTTTTCTTCATTCAATACATCATGCCCCATCTGCATTTTTCTCCGAATGCTGAAAAAGAGAGACGTTATTAGAAATTAAAAGTCACTGAATATATTCAATATAGTGAAAGATACATGTGGTGTTTAGCACTGCTGCCTCTCAGCGCTAGGGACCCGGGTTCGATTCCAGCCTCAGGCAGCTGTCTGTGTGGAGTTTTCACATTCTCCCCGTGTCTGTGTGGGTTTCCTCCGGGTGCTCCGGTTTCCTCCCACAGTCCAGAGATGTGCAGGTTATGGTGAATTGACCATGGGAAATGCAGGGTTACAGGGATGATCTTCGATTGGGTGCTGTGGGCCAAATGGCTAGATTCCATGCTGTAGGGATTCAATGACATTTTTAGATTTTTTTTAGGCATCAAGGGATATGGAGTGAAAATGGGAATATACCATTGAGATAGAGGGTCATACTGAATGAGGAAGCAAGCTCAAAGGGCTGAATGGCCTGCTCCTAGCTTCTATAAATGCAGAACAGTTATTTAACCCATGAAGGAGAAATAAATGAGAAGGTACATTGAGAGAAGTTTGCGGAAAGTGTAACCAAATGACATGGATCGTCCCTATGTTGGTATTTTGTCACACACTGGTCAGTGTATTGTTTGCAAATAGCCCTCCCTCCCAACTATAGCCTGGAATGTAAAGAACCAGGAATGTTTTTTTTTCCTTTATATTCCTATCCAGAAACCTTACTAGCACCAAAGGAACAGACTGAGCAATAGGCCACATCACTTGGAGGAATCACACTTCATTTTCCACTTAGCAAGTTTACAGCCTCTAGGACTCACCACTACAGAGTTCCACTACTTCAGAGGCTTGACCCCCCGGCTTCCATTTCTCTTACAAACTCCACCCTCCCAGGCTGTGCCTTATTAGCCTCAGCTCTTTTCCAGCCCCCATCTGTTCTGAAGCACGATCACTGGATCCGAAACATTCACTCTCTTTCTCTCTCCGCAGACACTGCCAGACCTGCTGAGTTTCTCCAGCATTCTCTGTAATTGTTTCATATTGCCAGCACCCTCGCTGTTTTGCTTTTCCACGTTTAAAATGAGCACCTAGTTATAATTAGCCATGAAGTGACTGACTAATTCTATTAACATCAATTTCATAGTTATCATTTGCAAATTTGTCTCTAATGCTCTCTGTTGTTAAGAAATGGTTACATTCACTCATAAGTTGACACGTAGTTAGCTTTCTCTGAATACAAGTACATAGTGCCTCATTAAAGATTAATTTGTGTACTTAGACCCTGTGAATCCCTTCAAATTCATAGTACCCCTACAGTTTGGAATCAGGCTAGTTGGCCCATTGAATCCACGCAGTCTCTCCAAAGAGCATCCCACCCAGCCCCATCCCTGTAACCCTGCATGGGGAGCCTCCCATGGCTAACCCATCTGGCCTACACATCCCTGGGCAATTTGGCACGGCCAATCCACCTTAACCTGCACATCTTTGGACCGTGGGATGAAACCCCCGTGTGAACACATGGAGAATGTGCAAACTCCACACAGACAGTCACCTGAGGTTGGAATCGAACACTGGTGCTGGGAGGCAGCAGTGCTAACCACTGAGCCACCGTGCTATACAAATTGGTTACATTTAGTAGCAGGAGCACTGAAACTGGCAAGATACAGCTCAATGCTGGTGCCAATGGGAAAACAATCATTATATGAAGGAATATTTTTGTTAATGATGAAAATAAGGCATTCTAGCAGCTGTGGCATATAGTGGGGTGGTTACATTGACACGAACATGACTATTCTAAGTGATGGGAACTATAGATGCTAAGAGACAAGTTATTTCCTGACACCTAAGAAAACCCTCTGATGCTGTACTTACTGCATCGTTGCAACAACAGTCACAGCTATTACAAAGACAAGTAGCATCCCAGCTGCTATCACTAGGACAATCGAGAGGCTATTAATCCGTTCCTTGGTTGTTCCAGTATACAATGTCTTTATCCCACAGCGTTCATTTTGGTATCCAGGAAGACATCTAAATGTGAACAGAATTTTAAATATAAAAACAAAATCAGCAAAACTTCAAGTAGAATATCATATACTTCTGATGAAATATTATATTTACACCAATACTGTAGCTACATCTACAGCCTTCTGTTCAGTTCCAGTTTCAATATCGATAAAAAAACAACGTCTACTGGGGCATTGGAGAAGGTGCATTAAGTATTTGAGGATGACAGGAGACTGAGAAGGTATAATTATCAGGAAAAATTGGACATTCAAGGTTATGCTGTTACTCTCTTCTCCTGACCCGATAGTAGGAGTTAAGATTATGAAGGGGTATGATAGGCTGGGCTAAGTGTAATTACTGAGTGGCTTGCTAGGCCATTGCTGTGGGTCTAGAGTCAAGTGTAGGTCAGATAGGGTAAGGATGGCAGATTTCCTTCCCTAAAGGGCATTATTGATCAGTTTTTACAACAATGAACATCTGGTCAAGATCACTCTGGTTTTTAATCCCAGATTTTTTTTCATTGAATTCAAAGTCCACTAACTGCAATGGTGGAATTCAAAGCTATCTCAAATGTCTAGGATTCTGGATTGCTGCTTCAGTGACATTACAAGGGGAGTGAATGTTGGGAAGGTGTTTCCATTGGTAGAAAAGACTAGGACCTGAGGGCACAGTCTTTGAGTAAAGGGAAGACCTTTCAGAACAGAGAGGAGGAGAAACTTCTTCAGCCAGACAGTGGGGAATCGATGGAATACACTGCCACAGAAGGCAGTGGAGACCAGGGCATTGAGTGTGTTTAAGACGGAGATAAACAGGTTCTTGAGTATCAGAATGCAAAAGCTTGATCAAAGAAATAGATTTTAAGAAACATCCTGAAAACAAGAGGCAGAAAGAGAGAGAGAGAGAGAGAGAGAAAGAAACAGAGAGAGACAAAGAAACAGAGAGAGAGAGAGAGAGAGAGAGAGACAGACAGAGAGAGACACAGAGAGAGACACACAGAGAGAGACACACACACACAGAAAGAAACAGAGACGCAGAGATAGAGAAACAGAGAGAAAGACAGACGGAGAGAGACAGACAGAGAGAGAGACACAAAGAGAAAGAGATGAAGAGAGAGACGGAGAGACACGGAGAGACACGGAGAGAAAGAAACAGAGACAGAGAGAGAGAGGCAGAGAGAGAGAGGGAGAGGGAGACACAGAGAGAAAGAGGCAGAGAGAGAGAGAGAGAGACAGAGACAGAGAGATACAGAGACACAGAGAGAGAAAGAGACACAGAGGGACAGAGACAGAGAGAGAGGCAGACAGAGAGAGAGAGAGAGAGACAGAGAGACAGACAGACAGAGTGAGAGAGAGAGACAGAGACAGAGAGAGAGACAGAGACAGAGAGAGGGAGACAAGATAGGAAGACAGCGAGAGATGGAAAGGTTTAGGGAGAAAATCCTTAACTCAGTCAGCTGACGGTATAGACCCCATTAGTGGAGTGACGGAAATTAAGAAACATGGCCCAGCATCTTGGAAGATCCCACTGCGCAGTGATTCACTTACACACATGATGTCTTGTTGAGTTCTTTCAAGAAGACGCATCTCCCGTGAATACAGAAATCCTTGTATTCGGTCTTACATGGATCATTCTGCTTCTTTGTTCCAGTCCTTTTCCTCTTTGCCTTATTCCTAAATTGTCTCGGGCCTTTTTTCTTCCCGGCTTTGTTCTTGGGTTTAACAACTGGCTGGACTGGAAGCACAAATGAACAGATGACATTTTGAAGCATTCCTCACCCTCTCTGACCCATGTCCCGCACCCAGTTTAACAACATTGGATTTCATTAATCTAACCTCTTTGAAAAACACGAACAGATTTTTCTCTATTATTATCTATATCTACACTCTCACAATATAGACAATATACTTCCATGTAAGAGTGTTTGGCTGCACATGGATTAAGTTTCTAACTTTATTATACAAATAGTTCACCTCAGGTAACAATTTCTGATTCCTAGACTGCCACTGGTATTGAGAAACAATCATCTGTTCTGAACAGAATTTTTATCAATGTGTTTTGTGGGTGTGTCCCTATAATTCTACAATCACTACAGCAATGAAATGCAAAAAAAACCCCTCTCCACACCCAGGTGGTTTACTTTGTATTCCTGTGATCCAGGTTCCTGGGGCCTCGGAATAAATGGTGAAATGAGGTGAAAACTTTACTTTTAATTCTTCAAAGTGAAAATATTCTGGAGCAATGTTTCATGGACCATAGGAAATAGGAAGAAAAGTAGGCCATTCAGCCCCTCGAGTCTGATCCACCATTTAATGGGGCTGCATTTTACCAGTAGCTTCAAGTAGATACCTGGGGACAACCTGACAAATTGTCAGAACAGAAGATGTAACTTCAGGATTAACTTCCAGTTTGTAACTTTAGAAGTAAGATGTTACTGAAGAACACAAAACACCTCCTAGGACCGACAAAAACAAAGATGAAACAAAAAGGAAACATGAGTTAGATTTGCTGTGTTCATTTGGAGAGTTCCACTTTGTGAATATAAGTGAAAGGGCATTCCACTGTTGGAATCATCATTGTCACAAAGCCTAGATTCAGTGAAAGAGTTCAAGATGAAGCAATACATTTCTGAGTTTATTCTCATTGCTGTCTTTGGCAGTGATAAGTGAAAGCTCCTTCGAAATGTGCTGGCATTAAACTAGCAATTCCTACAGTTTAGATCATCCATTGAAAGGTCATTGACCTTAATTGGTTTCCTCTTTCCGATAGGTCTGCCTGACCTGCGGAGCACTTCCAGCTTTTCTTGGGTTTATCTCCCATTGACGGGATCTGTAGCATATTGTTCAATTAAAGTTGATGGAGCTTTAATACTATGTGGACAAACTCCCAACTTCTATTTTAATCAGATGTTCAGAATCCCCTGAACTATACCTGGTGAAAGTCGACAAAATCCTTACGTATCACCTCACTTAAATCACATTGTGATGGATCCTTTCTGTTACACTGTCACCATCAGTCAAAGGTCACTCATTGTTGTAATGAATGTTTATTGATCGGAAACATTCCTCAATTACATTGCTCCCTCTATAATTGTTGCCTCACTCACTGGAGCATTTCCAATATTTTCTGTTTTTTATTGCACACCTGTGTCTCGTCACTTCAGGTAAAGTGCAGTTACAGAGTTAGATAGGAATGCTCAACTTCCTTCTCAGGTTGCAGTGTCAAACTACTTTCCAAGTAGTTAAAAGTTTGTAATGTTTAGGAAAGTCCGAAAGGTAATTGCAAACCAATAATCCAGTGTACTGCAAATCATCTGACGTATGAGCAGGATTCCTGAAATGGACACCTGCTTATATTTTCGACAGGGAGTCAAACTAGTGACATCCCATCTGCCTCTCCAGTCAATGCGGACTGGTCCAGTATGTGACCGAATAAAGTTACATCAGTGTCAAACCAAACCCACTTCATAGCATTTGCTTTTGATGTAACTACAACTTCAGTTACAGTACTAAACAGCTTTGGTAAAGGAACTTTCTCTTAAATAACATTTAAGTCATTGGACTGAGACTAAACATGTACTGAAGATACTGATGGAGGTCACTGGGACAGGTAACCTGGTGTCACCACAGTCGGTTAATTCAGAAACTTGAGTTGAAAGTTTAAATTGCTACAATCCAGCGAGCCACTGATCCATTTACAACACAAGCATTCTGGGGCTATTAGAGTTCAGGAGAGATTCAACTATAACATTCACTTCCTGCATTGCTAATGACAGTACATACACCTCGGGCATTTTAAACGATTGATCTTAGACACTGAAAACACGCCAAAGCCTAGGTGTAATTTCTGAAACTCTCTGACTTAATAAGGGAGGGTTAAAGGTTATAAAGAAATGTATAAACCTTTCACTGGCAACACTCCATCTTCCAGTTCTTCAGGTGTCAATTCATCATATTCATCCACATAATCATCATCTTCGTAATCCTCATAATCCTCCCTGGAGCTATTGGGGCTGGACGGTGAGGGAGATGAAGTTGGAGTGACAGAGGGAACTGACAGTTCATTCGGACCTTCAGTGGAACCTCCCACTGTCCCCAGACTGACTGCAACATAAAGATTATTGTTTGAACAGTTAAAACATTGAAATGTGTCCTGGGCACAAATCAGTTTGTCCCTAGCAATGACATCAAGAGTTGGATTCCACATCAAAGATGAATCGAATGCTAACAACAGTCTTGGTTTTTAAACATAAGAAAGTTGAGACTTTACAGAAACATTAGTGCTGAGCAGAAGCTGAGAGCAATTGAGAAATACGACAAATTTAAATCTTAAAAGTGTTTTGATTACAATTGCAAATAGTTCATCCCTGTTGAATTCTAAAGTGAAGTAACAACACAGCTCCGTCCATGCAAAGAAAAGTGAGTTTATAATCTCTTTGCATTGCAAACAATCCACTGCAATGTATTTTGTTGCATATGCATGTTTAAGAAACATCTTATCCTTCGGAACCTAATGTACAAAGTTTAAGAAAAATGTATTTCTTACCAGCAATTACCACGACCAGTAACAACTGAGACAAAGCTGACAATTTCTTCATGTTTCATTCAATGATTTCAGGGACAGGTCAGAGGTGTTCCCTTCAAAGCTGCTGCTGTTGTTGAATCGCAGAGGAGAGTGCTGTGCTCCCACAGGTGTGCCACTTACCTGTAGCACCGCCTCCCATTTAAACAGGCTGTCACTTAAAACCACAGTGACGTCAATCGTGCCCAACCCCCTTCAAGTCTGTGATGCTACCCAAAATGTGCAGGGAAACTTGGCCCCTTTCCTAATTGACCCCAGTCAGGACACGTTGTACCCACCCTCCTCACTGTTCAGTGGACTAAAAACAGACATCAGTAAAACAATTTAATGGAGAAAACTTTGTAAAATTGCTGCTGAGAAACTTGCCCTCAAAACCATCAGGCCAGGAGCAGTTGCAAGGTCGAACATGACAATCCAGCCTGAAAACAGTAGCTCATTGAACCTTCAGTCCCCTAGCCACAGAAATCCTCATTGTACCGACAGAGACCCTGACAGACACCAGGACAGAGACCCTAATGTAGACCCTGACAGAGTCTCTGACAGAGACCCCAACAGAGACCCCAACAGAGATCCTGACAGAGACCCTGACAGAAACACTGAGAAACCCTGATCGAGACCCTGACAGAGACCCTGACAGAGACCCTGACAGAGACTCTGACAGAGACCCTGAGAGACCCTGACAGAGACCCTGACAGAGACTCTGACAGAGACCCTGAGAGACCCTGAGAGACCCTGACAGAGACTCTGACAGAGACTCTGACAGAGACCCTGACAGAAACACTGACAGAAACACTGACAGACCCTGAGAGACCTTGACAGAGACCCTGACAGAGACCCTGACAGACACACTGACAGAAACACTGAGAAATCTTGACAGAGACTCTGAGAGACCTCAACAGACACCCTGACAGAGACCCTGAGAAACTCTGACAGAGACTCTGAGAGACCCTAACAGAGACCCTGAGAGACCCTGAGAGACCCTGACAGTGACCCTGACAGAGACCCTGACAGAGACCCTGAGAAACTCTGACAGAGACTCTGAGAAACCCTGACAGAGACCCTGAGAGATCCTGACAGAGACTCTGGTAGAGACCCTAACAGAGACCCTGAGAGACCCTGACAGTGACCTGAGAAACCCTGACAGAGACCCTGAGAGAGACTCTGATAGAGACCCTGAGAGAGACCCTAACAGAGACCCTGAGAGACCCTGACAGTGACCTGAGAAACCCTGACAGAGACCCTAACAGAGCCCCTGACAGAGACCCTGAGAGAGACTCTGATAGAGACCCTGAGAGAGACCCTGACAGAGACCCTGAGAGACCCTGACAGAGACTCTGGTAGAGACCCTAACAGAGACCCTGAGAGACCCTGACAGTGACCTGAGAAACCCTGACAGAGACCCTGAGAGAGACTCTGATAGAGACCCTGAGAGAGACCCTGACAGTGACCTGAGAGACCCTGACAGAGACTCTGACAGAGACCCTGACAGAGACCCTGACAGTGACCTGAGAGACCCTGACAGGGAGGTGCAAAGACGAGCGCTTACTCCTCAATACCTCCAGTGAGGATGAGATTCATCATGAATTCCTATAGTGTGTTTATCTCCTAGCCCTGCCCGTCACCTCCATCTCCCCCAACCTCCTCCTCACACCCCCCACGTCCCTTAGACCAGGATACCATCAAGGCTGAGGAGTATGGGACCCAAATGAGAGCGAGAGATTGGGGAGCAGCCCCTCCAGATGGTAGAGGACAGACTGTGACCTCTCTCAGCCAAGCTAATACACAAAACTGTTAAAGGTGTGTTTCAGTATAACTTTGGTGTGAAGGTGCCAGTGTTGGACTGGGATGGACAAGGTCAGAAGTCACATGACACCAGGATATAGTCCAACAGGTTTATTTCAAATCACAAGCTTTCAGAGCTGACTCATCTGACTCTCCTGCTCCTCAGATGCTGCCTGGCCTTTTGTGCTTTTCCAGCTCCACGCTTTTCGATTCTGACTCTGTATAACTTGGAAGTGGAGATTTTCTGTTTTGTGTTTAAGGGATGTAGACTTGAATGCTTGTAGGAGCAAACAAACACACTCTTCTGATAACCCCACTCCCAACTTTATGTATAAACTCTTCTAAAATCTTGACCCAAGCCTGTGAATAGAAATTTTGCCTCCTCAGTCAGAACATCAATCAAAACCCATTTCAGACAATTGAATACAAAATCTGGACAGCAGCCTGATTGAGTGGTTATATACTTTAGATAAGATGCTGAATCCTGTCGGCCCTCTCACACAAATGTGGAAGGTCCTAAATACGGCCATATCTTGATGCACAGTGAGGGAAATCTCTTCTGGCCAATATTTGTCACTCAACCAACAACACAGGAACAGATAATCTGACTATTCTAACACTGGGGAGCTTGCTGAGTATAAATTGGCTTCCAGTGTCCTTGTATTGCAATAATATCGACATTTCAAAAGTACAATAGTTCAATGGGATTTCCTCAGAAGATAAAAGGATTCATTCTGTCTTCTCGTCCTTATACCCTCAGGGCATGTGTCAGCACAGACCATTTAAAAAAAAATACTTTGGATTAATCATTAGACCAGACCATAAATATGACTAATTATTATATTGATTCACCCTGGTTACCAAAAAATCTCTTCCAGATCAAAGTGGGAAAGGAACCTTGAAGGGATTTATCTACATCCTGAAATACCATACTTAGGGAGTCACCAATTAAGGTTGTGTCTCAACTGGATCCCAGCCCATCCCACTGTTCAGGTGTCCATACAGGATTCCACAAAACTATTGCAAGTGGAGCAGAGTACCAGACTGTCCTCTGTCTCTCAACCAATGCATCAAAACAGAATCAGGCAGAACTTTATGTCAACTACCTGAACTTAACTTCAGGATACAACATCCATGGTCAAAATAAATCTATCCTTAAAAATGTGAAATTTACTTGGAACTTTTTAAAATGCATCTCTATTATATCAAACAGTTTTTAATCATAGAACATGCATCATATGACAAGAACTGCCCAGAAACATATACTTCACTCATTCCCCACTGTTGGAAAATTGTAATTTTTCTTTGGGGCACTATTAATACTGCTATCGCATTTAGTTCTGAGAATATCTTTAATATTCTGCCTGCTATTTCTCTAATGATCACAAATGCGGTGCTAATAAAATGCAGTGTATCCCCAGGTTTGCCAGTAGGAATTCATTGAAAAGAATTAACACTGACTCCCAGTGACAGCGCAGGGGTTTACCATGAACATTCTTTTGTCAATGATACCCCACTTCTGAGGAACTTCTATAAATTACAAAATGCATCAGGGTGTTTTTGTAGAGTTTATTCAAAATGTAAATTCTAGTAATGCTGATAGATAGTGAGACATTTGGCTGAATGGTAGACTGCAGACAGCATTGAAAATGATATGGTGCTGGCAGAGGGTTAGTGATGTATACAGTTGATTAATAATAGGAAATTGAGTGTATCTCATACATCATTATAACAGTTACAGAAGTGATCAAGTGATATGGTCAATTGTATTGCAACGGCAATTAAAACACCAAAGTCAGCCAATCAATCCAACAGGTCTATACCAGTGTCTATACTCCATGAGAATCTCCCACCTCACATTCATCTCACCCAATTGATATATTCTTCTGCCCCTTTCTCCTTCATATGCCAATTAACTTGTTATTAAATGCCTGTCTGCTCTTTACCTCAGCAGCACTCTGTTGCACATACTGCAAACAGTTACTCCTGAATTCCTGCAGGATGTATCAGTCAATGCCTTATATTTATGGCTCATGATTCTGGAACATCCCGACACGTGGGAACAAGTTCCCACATCCAAGCCATCAAATTCCTTCCGAATTTTAATCTTCCCTTTTCAACAGAAATGAACCCCAACTTGTTCAGTCTTTCTTGATAGTTAAAACTTCTCAATACCAGTAAATCTTTATTTTTGCACCTCCTTCATTATCCTTTCTCTAATATGTTCGCTGTTTACTGTTCTCCAAGTGTGGTCAAATAAAATCTAGATATAGATTCAACAGAAAGTACCTTCTCTGCTTTCTAACTCTCTCTTCCTAGAAATAAAGTCCAGTGATCTATTTGCTATTTTATGTTTTTAATTAAATGGTGTTGCTACTTTTGATAATTGTTGGATTTGAACCCCTAAATTCCTCTGCTACTTTAACCATTGTCAAATCTATTTTGCAAAAAGCAGATGATCTAACCACACTCTGCATTACTTTTCTAGTACTAGTCAAAAACATTCATGAAGTAAGCAGATAGACTAAGTGGGATTTAAAATGGAAAAATGCACCGCAATAGAAGTACATAGTGGAAAATCAAAACAATTGGTGCTTTTTTAAAAAATTGTTCAAGAGTTTCTGATAAATCTCAGTTTTAAACATAAATATAAACACTTCATAATTCACTGATGATGCCACATTTAGAATATCAATTATAAATAAATGAATGATTACAAGAATTCCAAAATTTCAATAAATGTTAATGGTATATTTTCACAACTCAAATTGTGTCAATGAAGAAAAACCGATAAAGATACAAAATGATAAAAGAGTTGGATAATAAGAAAGAAATAGAAAGTTTAACTTTCAGCTGTGGGTGTGACGCCAGAGACATGTATATAAAATTACCAACTCAACTGCTTTTCTGGAGGGGAATGAAAACTTCCTTTCGAATGTTTTAATGCTGTTATAATGGATCTATTTTAAGGAGGATTGGCAAGTAATTTAACTAGAAGTGAGACTGAAGGTTAAATTCAGCTCGAAATCGTGCACGAGTTATGATTGAAAAAGTGACCATTATCACCTGGAGCAAGGTCTCACTTTTAGGGTCTTGGAAGTTTCACCTGCATTTAATCACCTTCCTCAGGAAATTCAAATAAATTAAAAGGTCATTATGATCGCTCTTTCTTTCTGGTCTATTGGATAGAACAAACTCTATAGCTGAATGACCTTCCGCTGTTCAATTGTCTTCCATTTTCCTTTTGATGAAAGTAATAGTCAGAGAGAGAGAGAGAGAGAGAGGAATTAGAGAAAATAATGTGAGGGAATATCTGTTATTCTGCTCAAAATCATCACAGATGTTCATGGAGCGAGAGAAAAATAATGTTCAGGGAGCCAAGTTATTGGTCTACTGCTACACGCTGAAGGTCTGGGCTTGTTTGACCCCAGCCCTCTCCTGTTCATTTCACCTTACATATAATGCCAGAGGGGAAATTCTTTCACTGAATAGTTGTCAGAAATCATTAGTGAGAGATTTACATCCTCTCTTACGTACAGAACAAAATTTAGCCCAACACATTGGAAGCAATTTAAAGGGAAATATAAGAGCTGGGTGAAAGTAATTGGGTAAATTTTATGAGGCTCAAAAATGGTCACTGCAGCATCATTAGAAGCAGTCAAGTAGGTCAGTAATGAAGTAGCAAAATGAGGCAATTAAAACTTCAGACTAAACTACTCAGGGGAGGACATCAGTGCTTGGTTAAACAGCATGTCCTATTTGCTGCATGCTTCCGCTTATGAGATTATTGCAGTTTTA